>NC_142627.1:20034545-20337575 GCF_059453375.1 Lepisosteus platostomus | reverse complement strand
TTTCATCCATATGATTAACAAACTGGGAAGAAGAAAAACGCGCTTTCTTCGCAGAACTGAAACCGTCAGTGTTCATTGGCTGTTTGCCACCGTGATGCATACAAGGATTTTGTGACACTCAGTTGCTGAAGCAGGGTGACCTACATCCTGAGGTGGATTTCTGCCAACACAGGTACACGCTTTCGCACTGAAGCAGGAATTGTGACTAGGGTAGGCAAAATCTGGGTCATGACTGGGGTCAGAATGGGAGTGAGAAAGCCTTTTAAAAAGACTGTCAGCAAAGACAAATTTGTAAAAGCATGCTGTAATTTGTAATACCATTATTTAAGACCTGTTGTTGAAAATTAAGCCAAGTCAGTTTTCTAGGCAAGCTCAGTGCACTCATTGAAGCACTGACCAAATACATTATTTTTTTATGACAATTATATATAGACACTTACTATATTCAGTGTTGGCTCACACTTCAAATATACAGGTATGTATCTTGATTTAAAGTATCAAGGACGATGATGCCTGTTCATGACGGGGTGAGAAGCAGGTGATTTCTCTGACTGGAGTTTGGGTGTTTACTGATTCCTCGTATAGCAGGGCTGTTTTCGCATTTATGCAAGCATGTTTCTTTTCTCTAGCCAGGCTAATGCTCAAAGATATTGCAATCAATGACGCTCACATCACAAGTGATGTTCATCTCTAAATCATTATACCGTAGATTTGCAGTTGCAAAGCAAGTAGGACCAGGCATGCCAAATATACACTAAAATACTGATAAACTTATATATGCTGTATGCCAACATTCAGTTGGCAATATTTATTCATTCAAAAAGATGCCAAACAAGTTTTTTGTAGAATTATGGTTTTCAGTGTGAAAAATCTTTTGCTTTTATGCTTTGAAAACATCATCAGTGTTGAAGGGTGTACATGCTATGTGACCTGAATCAATTTAACCACCTTTTAAGTTTTTTCTTTTTGTATTCTACACATAATTTAACTATTTCAATTTTTGAATACGTATTAGACTACGGTAACTACCCTATCTGTGTATACTGTTTCTGAGAAAAAATCTCTTTTGACTTTTGAAAGGGATCAGAAATTAACATGTATTTGTTTGATCATAATGCCTGATCCCTTTCACTGACAGACAACCTTAACCTTTGAAAAGATTTTAAATAAAGTTGCATAATAAAGTTTTGTTTTTTGGAAGGCAGATATATTTTTGGGATTCAAATTCACTTGAATTTTAAATTGATTCTGGACACTGTTACGTAATTGGTATTGCAGCTGTGTAAATGGGTGTACATGTAAGTCATTTTATTTATTTTAAGGATGTATTTAAATTGGTTTATAGTGAAACTGAAATAATTATTTTGTTGGTAATAATATGACAATTTTTGTAGTTTTCTTTTTAGCATCTCTTAATTTCATAGTATGCAGAGTTTTATAAGTCTAAGATGTCAGGGCTGAGCTTGCAGTATTCCCCTTGACTTTGCATTGATATAGTGAGTAGAAAACTGATGAGACTACATTTTTATTGTCATTTATTGCTATTGTGCTCATTGTTCATATTAGTCATGGTGGTGGGGAAGTGGGGGGTTTCTTTTGTTACCTTTGCTGATTCGGCTTATTTAATGTTAATGTCAAATCTCACGTCCTGGGAAGGAATGCTTGTAACTTCTCTTGCATAATAATGCCAAGCAGGCATTGAGAGGCATAAAGTAAAACAACTTTTAAACTCTGTAGCTTTTAAAACATGCACATTCCTAACTTGACCATTAGACATGTAAGCACATATTGAAATTCCCACCATTCAGTAGCAAAAATAAAAGGCTTCCTCGCTACCAAGATCCCACATACTGTATGGATATGCTAAGGTTTAGTGTTGCATCTGCAGCTGTATTTTCAACTAAATTAAACACCTTTGTCTGTAATTGGGCAGTAACTTGAAACATCAGAGTAAACCAGCTTTAAGTGTTAATTTCTCTCTTTTGTCTATGAATAAATGCATGTTACAATCTGTGAACATCTGGAAGCAATTGGTAGAGCTAATAGTCTTCATCCCTTAAGCAACTGTCTATAAACATCCATGCCCTTAGAGCACTTGGTTTCAGAAATGCCTTAAAGTAATGCAGGTGTTTGCTTATGTAGCGAATATTCCCCTGCATATAACCATGTACTTCATAACGTTCATAACTTTCCTCTCTGTTACTCTTGTATTGATCCCCTATTTATTTATTTCAAGGAGCTAATAAAGTACATTAACCTCAATCGTTCTGTTACTGACTGGCACAAATCAGATGGGGGTCCTTTCAGCAAACTCTTAAATCTATACAATGCTTGTATCTTATTTTTTATACCCCTGCAAAACATATGAATGTAGTCTTTAATTCCTTTACTTTTTTCTGTGATTAACTCTTGTAAGAAACCGTAAGTGGCAGTTTCAGCTTAACAGTCATAGTTAAGGCTAATGAAATGAATACCACTTTCATTTATGTATAAAAACATTTAACTGAAAGCCCTCATAAACATTATCACAATCCATGTCATGTCATACCACAAAATTGTGTAGCTTAAATACTTCCAGTGGGGCTCCAGGCTCATGAAATAAAGATACTTGCTGGAGGTGATACAGTATAGTCCATACATTGCCTGGGCTGTGATGTGGGAGCCTGGACTCTGTCATTAGCTGACTGATCTGGATTCCCCCAGCAGCAGCACATGATTAGTCAAGATTTGCAGGGGGCAGATAGAGTATAGTAGGTCAGTGCATTACCAGGAACTGCTTTGAGCTTGTATTGACACCATTGATTATGCCACAGGCACTACAATTAAAGAATGAAACCCCTGTATTTTATACAGGCATACTGTCTTTAAGAAAGCTGGTGTGGATTAGTCTCCTTGGCCCAGGTTTAAGTACTGCTACCATCCAACATGGTTCATAAATAAGTGCGAATTTGAAAAAAGTGAATCACTTATTTAAAAAAAGTTATCACTTGCACAAGCTAAGCTGGTGTCACACTACAGGACTCAATGTGACTTCTAGTCAGAGAGCGTGTCAAATTTAACGACTGCAGTGGTTGAATCTCGCTGCCTTTTCTGTCCTAGAGGGTGCCAAATTATATGACTAGGAATCGCAGGGAGGTGACTAATTGCACGATTCCCTCATAACTTTTCATCACTGTTCCACATCTCGTATTGCACTGCGAACGTACCGCGAGGTCGCCTCATTTTGGCAGCCAATCAACGTGGAGCACACCTGAATAAGAGGAGGAGCACCCCAGAGAAGTAAACAAACAACAAACAGGAAACATCAAACGGACATCTGTGCTGGCTCCAAAACTTGACGAGCCTCTCCTCCATTTGCACAGTTCAAAACACTCGCTTTCCTCCTTTCCTTGCAGCTGCATTGTACTGTATGCATTGTACTTCCGGGTGAGCGCTCATTGGCTGTTGACTATAACTGAGACGCTGGCGGTGTCATACTACACAACTGATGGTAACGGGCGCGCGCTGCGACTCGCTACACCTCGCTGTGATATTCTTACGATTATGTTAATGAAGGCTACGACTGAAAATCCTAGGAAAAGTCGTGTAGTGTGACCCCAGCTTTACCCAGCCATGTAGCTGAAAGAAGCCAGGGTATCAGCTTCAAGAAATGGCTTATTGAAATCATTGGACCAATTAGCTATTAACTACCAAGTGGGCTGAATTGACCAAAGGCCTCCTCTGGTTTGCAATTGTTCTTATTCTGTTAAGTGGGAGGAGAGTATCAAACATTTTTTCTGACACCAGCTTAAGTACGAAGTTAAATATTAACCCCCTAGTTATAGACCTACTATAACTTTCTGTGAACAATTTGATGATGAAGAAGTAATTGGAAGCATTTTATTAACAAAACTACAAATGCTCATAAATATTTCTATTGAAGTGCATCCTAGAGCTGGAAACTACAACCAGTTCTGCAGATAAGATTATTAAGAGTAACTGTCCTGTTACTCTCAGAAGTAAAGAAGAATCTTTATCTGGTTGTTTCCATAAAATAAATATTCACGCGCCCTAACATGATGTTGTATAAAAGAAGACAACCTTTAGTCCCTAGTCAAGATTCATCCAAATACAGTACAAACAAGACTGAAAAACTGCTTTAAAAAAGGAATCTAAAATAGTTCTGTGAATAGGAAATGCACAGCTCCATTCCCTAAGTTTAATGAGTCCCTTGAGTACTTGGTAGACTGTTCATTAGTAAGGAATTCCATTGCTGAAGGCTTTTTTGTACTTTTTGTCTTGCTTCTTCTCTACTGCAGTATTGCCCTCTGTCTCTTTTCAAAGACCCTGTGAGTGACATGGACTGGCTGAGAAACTGTCCAGCTACCCACTTGTCTGATTAGATGAACTCTGTAACAACACTCTGCAAGATATTCTCTCCCTCTAGCTATCAATTCCAAATATCAAAAATGAAGGACTGTTGTGCAAATATATGGTTAATGCTGATTGTGGGGGAGTAGATATGCAGGTTCTGGTGAGCTGTGTGGATTACTGTAGGAGTGGTGTGTAATGACTATGTACTGTATGGGATAATGCCTCTTATGTAATGTTATAATTATTTTAATGTTTATTTTATATTTTATTATTTAATGTGACCATTGCACTTGGTTACAATATTTAAATTGATTTAATCTGATCAATGATTCATATGTATGTGTTGCAAAGTATACAACTTTAATTTTATGATGCTGAAACTCAAAATTTTTGTAGATAAAAGCCAGTTTTAGACATGATTTTAAAGTCATTGCAGATATATTTGCTGTATAACAGAAGGGTACTTCCGTCCTTCATCTCTTTCGAAAGTGGTGTACATTATATAGTAGAAAAATCTACACTACCTTTGACAGGGAATATCTGTTTCTCATTGAAATGCCCATATTTCCTAGAATATACAGTTATCCTTTCTATGGGGTGGATGCATTTTTCCTAGTTTACCTTTCTAATTCAGTTTACATTCTAATTCAGCCTGTTGCACGCTGCCTTGAACATGTTAAACTGGATTGGGAGGGTTTGCACAGTTTCATTCTGGTTTTAATCTCTTCACACTCACACGCGAACATGCACACAACAGTTCTCTTCATGTTTTTTCTCACCACTGCCTTATTATGAGAGTCAACATCTCAGTTGTGCCTGCCATGCTCCTTTGTTTGTGAGACAGTACTGGCAGTCAAGCTCAGAAAGCCACGCTATTAAACTGGTAGTGGTGGTTGGGTTCTCTGTACATTCAAGCACAAATGTCAGGATGTTTGCCAGAAGAAAATTGTTATAACAAAGCCATACAACTTGGATAATTGTAAAGCTTGTGAGAAACTGTGGTGTAGGAAATGCACAGTATTACATGTGCCCAGGAACGTTGTAGGTAATCCAATGCTATTTTCCGAAACGCGATATTTATTTTATTAAGGAAGGTTTTGGAAACAATGTTTTCTGAAGAGGTGTAATAGTTTTGTTTTACTAGCAGGTCGCCTAGAAATTATGTTGCAAAACCTGCGCGATATTTCGGCATATCACCACCTAATCTGAGAATTTGTAAAGGCTGTTTGAAATTGCTGGATATCAACGACTATCGCGCTCTCTGCAGACTCAAGAATGCTAAGTGAACCCTGAAAAAAATGTGCTCAGGCAAATGGCGCAATATTGGAATGTAATGCGTGTGTATTTTGTAGGATTGTACAGCGGTTTGCCGTGTTAGGGCAGCATTTTTCCCTGTCTGTCAGTCACTGGGAGGAGCATGTGAAAAACGAGCTGGCGAAGAGTTATTGTTACAATAAAGCCATCGCGTGCAGAAGCTCCACCTCAATTCCTGCCCTCTCGCCTTCCTCTCACGGAAACCAGCGAGAGAGGCAGAGGAGAAATGTGCATTCAGGGCTGTAAAGTCATTCTGCAGGAAGATTTAGATTAGTACTTTTGTTCTCGGATGTCCTTTGAAGTTCGTCTACCTTCAGCGCCATGACACGCAACTGTGGCTTTTGTTCTGTAGCAGAGTGGAAACATAGTTTAATGATTAGCTCACTTTTATTGTGTAAACAAGGACACATTTTAGTGATAATTAATCCTACTCTCCCAAGCGGTAAAGTAGCGTTATTTGCATTTCCAAATTAATTCCTGAAATCCTGAAAAAGTAGTGCATATTCCACAATGACCCATGTTTATTCGATACTTAGTAGTTCTGTCAAGTCGCGGTTTCTGTTTCAAACATTTACTTTAGATGAAGCATTTGTACGTTTATTTGCTTTGTATTTGTAAGAAAGAATTTGCTGCATGCGTTTGGAAAGGTTTGCTATCATATATTCATGTTGTGGTCAGATTCATTTTTAGTACAAAGGCGTAATTCTAATTTATGTTTATGCGTATCTATATATGATTTAATGTTAATTATAGTGCATGTGTCTAAGTCCTAAATAATGTTGCGTTACATAGCTTATCTCATGGTCAAATATCTGTCTCTAAGATCTATTATCTTTGGTCTAATATCTCAATTTATTGTCTGATATTAGCTTTTACCCGCTCGTTATTAAAAGGGTTTATTTACCATTGTTTTTTTTATTTGCAAATTATGCTCTTTACAGCATTGTCAAAGTTATACAAAGTTTCCACGAAAAATCAATTACATTAAATCACCACACCGAATGTAATCTGTGACGCTGGTTTTAAATGACAACACTGCAACAATCTAGAAATATGCGTGAGAAACGTGGATAAGGACTTGCTAGTTGCTAGACGAAGTTATACATCTCAATTTTTAAAATGGCTTATAATAAAGATAATTAGCCTGTATTAATTAACAGAAACTGTTATTTGGTGCTTTTAATGATCCATTGCTAACGTTTATTACTGATCTGCATTTGTTGTTGCATTACAAAGGTAGGAGCCTGCTTCTACATTCGCCTTTGTGCAGTTTAAAGACTGCCGTGAACTTGTGAGACCAACGCGCATTTTGAAACAGAGCAGCAAGCAAGAAATGACAGGTAGTAAAGTTATTGCGCTTAAACTGAAAGTAAGTCTTTCGTGTGTGGGGTTTACTTTGGCGAGTTGCATTAATTATTTTAAGATAACATACATTTTCCCGCACGTATTCCTTACATTTCAAGATTAACATATTGTGGTAACTAGCAAGGTTAAGAGAAAAGTAATATAAATGTTATACCGAAGGTATTAAGTGCGTAGAGCTTTGTCCAACCAGGACCTGTATTCTCTTCGGGTGGGTACCCACAGGTGTACTGGACTCCCACCTGTCTGTGAAAGTATTCCCTGGGCCCACTAAGACTGTTTCCACATTCAGCACAGAAGATTTTGTGACAACCCTGTTTGTCTTTTGGGATCTTGCCCAGGGTGCTTGTTGTCTGGTTTCATTTCTCATGGGGAGTTTTTTTTTCCTCCTGCAGCCCCGAGATTCTTTCAATTCTTTCATTCAATCTTTCTGAATGACAGAACTCACACATCAGTTTCAGGATGTTCATTCAAAACTAAACTCCCTGCGAAATTTGCCCAGAAGGAAGATTACGACCTGGCACGCACATGTGACTTCTGGGTTCTCCGAGGGTAGTGTAGTTAATCTCCCTGCAGTGCAGGAACCTCCGCTGACTGCTCGACATTGCCCTCCAGCGACACAGGTAGAATGTACATCCTATCTCCTGGAAATCATTTTCTCCATGTGTAAGTTCTCAGAGGCCAAAACTATGAGTGAAAGGAAAGTAACACAGATAAATTAGACCATTTAACCCCTCATAGTGCATTTAAAAATACAAATTTAAAATTTAAACTAAAGCTGCACCTATACATTCCAAAATGAGATTTTTTTCCCATTATTTTCAAATAAATCTAGCAAATTAAATTCAATCATTTTTTTCTCATTCAAGTCTACTTGAGTGGTATAGTAATAATAAATAAGCAAGACTTTATCGAGAAAAAAATGAAATATAGCACTTATAACTGCAACAAAATTCACAATTATCAGGAAACGTGGTAATCTTGTTGTTATAGCTAGGGCACTGATATTTTATTGAACAGACACAACATGGATCCACTCAAAATTGTAAAGGAATTACATTTTGTTTATTTGGTGCAAAGGGGAATTCACTTCCTTAGCAATTTAATGCATTGTAACCATTTATTAATGATAAAGAAAAAACTGAAGAAACATCAAATGTATTTGATGTTTTGCATTCTTCATAATTAAGGCAAAGTAATTTCCTGCCTGATAGACCCAGTTTCTAACAGACCTAACCTCAGTCTGTCTGAGGTTTTTTGTTCTTTTCCAGGTCTATTAACTAACCTTGTGTTGCTTCTATAGAAAATATTAACTTTCTTTAAAAGAAACAGGCCATTAAAATTACATACTTAGTGAACCAGCAGGTTCCCATTTTTATGGTGTAAATGTTTAACTCTCGCTGAGAAACCTTCTTTAAATAAATATCTTTATACTGTATATCTCAGTGACGTTTTAAACACTTAACATTTTAGACTACTGTTTGAAGCATGGTGGAAGCATGGATGTTACATGTTAATCTTAATTTAATTTATTCCAGCTTTTAATTATTTGCAATTTATTATCAGTAGTAACTGGAACAGCAATAATAGAAATCTTAGTACAGTATTGTAGTCGTGCAGTACTGAAATTATCACCTGTTTAATGATAGTCATGTAATTTGTTGGTAATCACAAAGCTGAAAATAGACCTACTTTTTTACTGATTTGTCTCTATGTATCAGAGCACTGCATAGTGTGCCTTTGATGATAGCACTTTACAGCATATAGCCTGCATACCTTGTTTTTATTATTCTTGCTTAGACCATAATGGCATTATAAATGCTGTACATATGAATCAATGGTAGTGTTCTCCACTGATAAATGATCTCTTTACAAGTCAACAGACCGACATTGAAGGGGCTTTATTGTCTGTGATGTGTGCCAGTAAATGTTTAAACCTTTACAATATTTATTGACACAATAACCCTGCATGAATACCTCCCAACGTATGATAAAAACAGATTTATGGTGCTCTGCATTCATTTACCTTTTAAATCTAAACCCTTGTAAGATTAACCAGTATGAGGTCACAACTACATGAGAACAATTCATGTACTGTAGAATGAAAAATTTGCAATTGAGCACGCTTTGCACTCTTCCAAAATACATCATCCAGTCTGGAGTATTTCAGTCAGCTGCGAGCTCTCAGGTCATAGGCAGATAGTCTCAGACAAATGTGGATACCTGCCAAAGGTCCTTTCATGCATATAGTTCAGTCAAGCAGATATTTCAATATTGTAGTCATGGGTAATAAGTTGCAAATTGACATATGGCAGCCAGCATTCTGACTTATACTGTACTGTACATGCTTTCTCCTGATTTTTCATTAGTGATGTCTGTTTTTTTTTCCCTTCTAATTCCTTCTAAATCAATTGGGAGGTGTTTTACAGGCACTTTATTTTAAACTGCAGTATGGAATCACCTATTGGTCACATCACAAATATTTTGCCTCATCATGGAAGTCACTGCACCAGTGCTTCCTGTGCTGCTGCCTACTCTGCTACCTAAATACTTGAAAGTACTGTGCGACTTTTGCAGAAACTCAAAGTCAAGGATCACTCTACGAGGAATGAGGGCAACCGAAGATTGTGTGAAAGTAGAATTGTTTATTGAGTTTGGGCGGGCTAACTTGGGTGGGGGGGCTGGGACCCCCATGCTTGGTGAAAAGGTGAACCATGAGGTGGCTGCAAAGGTGGAGACAAGGGTGGAGGAGGGATGCAAAACAAGCAAGGAAGAGAAGAGAGTGACGTGTTTGTCACTCTTAATTTGAGCAATTACGCCAGGATTAGTTGTGGGCTGTGGCAGCTCAGTTTAATTAATCTGGCTGCATTCGTTCCTCCTGATCTTTCATGACGTCTTCACTTAATGGGAAATGTGTATTTTTATATAGTATATCTTATATATTCAATAATTACATTTCATTTAATGGGACACGGATCTTTAATAGAGGATCACACATGAAGGATAGCTGAAGGTTCCTTGTCTGTGAGACCAGACCATGTGAATGATCCATCACATGTACTGGTACTGTATCAAATGCTTGTGTAGCTTGTGAAGCAGAGAGTAAACAAGTTGTTACGGAGGTACAGTAGGCATGCAGTGTATCATTTTTCAAACGCTTAAATAGATTAGAAGGGCCTGGTGTGAGACTATGGAAGCCTTATGTGTCCCAGGCTATTTTGTTTTCTGCCTAATGCGTGCTTCATGGATTCCATTAGAAAATTAGAAAGGTCCAAACAAGAGGCAGCTATTTGGCATGCCTTGTTGGCTCATTGATCCATGGATCTCTTCCAGCCCTGACAACATGGATGGTCCTGACAAAAGTGATGTTCCAGATTGACAGGGTCTTGGAGGATTTAGAATACAGTACTGATATCGGGACTCCTCATAATCATCTCTGTTCAAGAATCAAAAGATCAGGTTCTTGTCACTGTGTAAATCGTCCCTTTAAGTCCCTCAGTGCTATCTGGATGTTGTTTTCTGGACTGATTCCAGAGCTTCAATATATTTTTTGTTGTGACCATAGTTACACTTAGCATTATAAAAGATGTTTTTACTTGTGCATTCTACATCTTTTAGTATAACATAATTACTGTAAGTTATTGTTGTAGTTATTGTGCAGAGGCAAAATGTTGTTTTGTTTATTTTTTAAACTTCAGTCCCTTCTAGCTAAAAAAACCCTGGCAAATGTTAAGATTTTGGTGCAATTTATTTGTCCCCATTACGAAGCTGTTTACAACTTCCTGGTATTTGATTAAAATTGGCTACATGAATAGGAAAAGGAAAAGAACATTACAGTATTTGTTTTCAACGTATCCAGTGTCATCATTACCTCTTGAAACAAAGTGAGGTTTTGCTCTCACGCAATAGTATTGATGGAGTTTAACAGAAGACCTAATGCATATGTGTGTTGATGGGCAAGCATGTTTTTCTGGAATAAAAATCAAAGGATAATATTTCTTTTGTGGGATTTTGCAGCAAAAGCCAAGCATCCTATAAAACCACAAAATGAAATCTACAAAGAATAATACACATAATAACAGAAATGAGAAAAGAGTAACCTACCATAAAGGACAGGATGTGACTAGTGCTGTAGCCTCAACAGCATGGTTTTTCAGAAAAGGTAGCATGTAATTTTCGTCGTGGGATGGCCATCTCCACTCCCACTTTTTTAACACCACAAACCTCTTACTGGTTATAACAGTCTTTAACAAATCTAAGCCTACAACACATGGACCTTTCTGGCATTGAAGACAGAATCTGGGGGATTGAAAGATGTTTCTTTTGCTTTGAAACAGGAATAATAATGTACCCAATCAGATTCCAGAGTCCCAGGTGGAAAGAATTGTGATACCCCAAAGTTCACATCCACAGGAGGATGAGATGGCCACACTCAGATTCACCCCAAATTCTTTATGGAATGCTGTTAAAATGTGGATTATAAAATGGCCACCTCACCGTGCAATAAAATACATGGTTCAAAATAGAATGAACAAGATGTAAGGACAACAGAATAAGGCCCAGCCTACAACAAAGTGGATAAAAAATATTTTCATGACAACATCAGATATACATTTTTGTAACAGCTACTGAATTATCAAAGCAAATAAATCAACTTGTTTGTGATAAACAAGAAATGTGGATAATGTGCCGAATGTGTTTCTGTTTGTCTTTGCTTTCTTGCCTCTCATTCCCTGGGGCAGTATGGTGGGAACTGTGGGCAATGCTAAGAAAACAAAGACAAACCCTTGCAATAAAACGAGCTCTCGCTCACACGAAATTCATGTGAATCTCCATGTTTGTTTTGGTCTGCTTCTCACTGCTTTGCTGCTGTTTGGAAAGTTTGCGGTAAGTGAATCTTCCTGTCTTAAGCTGCATCCCTGGAGGTCAAGATATGACAAAGAGCTTGACCTAATAGCTGAACCAGCCTGAACCTGCTGTTGTTACTTTGTTCATTAAGATAGGATAAAATCACTTTATTGGCCATGTACAATTTCTTGTCTTAGGAATTTGTCTTTTCACATACTTATCTCCATGAGACACACAGACAGAAAGGATGTAAATATTTTAGTCTCACAATCTGTGCTCTAAAACTGACTTTTAGCCCTTATGAGCTAAGTGGCGATCACATGGTAATACTTAGCCCTTTTAATCATGCAACATCCAAGCCACACACAATGTGCACCCACGCACTACACAATGGTAATTACATGTATAAAAAAAACAAACTTGTATAGAAATTGATCCAAACCAGATCCTTATTTGTCCTCTTATATGGATTCAAGCAGATGGAGCAAACGGAGGCAGCTGCGTTTCTCATCGTCGAGGACACTGTTGCTTTTCTTGTGTCTTGGAAACCCAAAGTGTATTTTCCATTATAATGGAGCAGCTACAGCAGGATTCCTGTCATGGGTGCTCTGCAGCTCCACTAGCAGCTCCACAAGAGCATCCAGGGAAAGAATTGCTTAATCCCTTCAGAGTCCATATAACCAAATATGACCAGTTTATGTTTATTGTACTCCTAATGGGTTAACATCAATCAACATTCTGTTTTCTTCAGAAAACACAGTATAATAATATAGTATTGACATTTCTTCCGTACATTTCTAATGTCTCCCGTTAGCTTTTATAGCAGGCTTTATTAACCCACACTTTTATATGCAATATAATCTATTCGAAAACTATTTTCTTTCCTCTTATAGGAACTCAATTCATATTTGAAATGTGCACGTAATTATACGTGGGCACCTCAAGAAACATTCTTTTTGTGAACCCCTGCTGATGATTAATGTTCTATTGAAATTACCTGTCATGTCAACTCAATGAAATGTCAGTGCACCTGCTACCAAATTTCATTTTCCTGATGACCTTAGGATTTGTTGCAATTATGCATGATGCGCTTCTTGTGATACATACAATTATTTTACAATTATTTTGCCATTGAAAAAAGTATTGGTAGACAAAGCAGTTCTCTGAAAAGCTTTCTGCTATTAATTTAAATTTATAGCAGATAGTTTGCCAATGTAATCACACCTGTTTGAGTCTGTGTTATTGTAGGCATGTGTTCAATAGTTTATGACATTTAAAAATGCCATTTCTTTCAAAAACTTCCTCGTGGGTGTAAGCTGTGATAGTTATGAGACCAAACATAATGCCAGAGCTAATGTTAAGCCTGTGAAACGCCCTTGGCTTCGACAAATAAGTTACAGGTGAACTGAGGTTAATGATATGATTTTTATTGCAGAAAGAAGAGGTTTCAATATTTCCACTGGAAAGAGACACCACATGTTTATGGAGATAACAATTCAGTAGACATGTTCTTGGAACCAGACAGTCAGAGATGTATTAAACTATGGAATCCTTCATTACAACTGTGAACAGACAAAGCTATAAATAGACACTGGTTACATCTACAATAACACATTTGCCCAACTATGGTGTACAAATCTGGATATTCCTTTGCTAAAGTTACATTAGTCCCAAAACATTGTATTTCCTTCTACGTCATGGAAGGAAACATTTCGAGTTTGTTTTTTAGGAAAACTGTCAAGATAATGTATTAGCAAAAGTCTCAGATTTCTGAAACCATATAGGAAAGAACAGGGGAGAACTTAAACAGTGTCTTCTGTATTCTTTCGCACAGACACAGACCTTAGAGGTCCACAGACACTGTTTGTATTTTTTCTGTGGAAAAATCATTCCTCCCCCTTATATTAAGCATATTACTCAGTTGCTGGTAAACACTAATTTTCCATTACCAGGATCCTTGAACAGTATTTCCTATATTATAGCTATTTAGGTGCAAGGGCAGAGAAAAGCTCCTTTGTTGGGAGCCCTGTGTGCTGAATCATGGTCATGCCAACACACACAGAGGTCCCCTTGATCACTGAGAATGGGACTTCCTTCATCCTCACCCAGGTTAGAAAGCAGAGTAATGATGACTTCAGAAACCCTTCTTCCCTGTCAGGTTCAGAGTCTAAGAATCATTTAACAGTATCCTGGACCTCAAGCCTGGGAACTGATGAGGAGATAACAGGAATATTTCAGCTGTTGATACATGCTTTTATTTGAACTAAAAAACAAAAGCTGAACTGTCACTAATACATCAGCGCTTGGCTGACAACACTTATAGGTGTTTGTCTCTTACTTTGTTTTACTCTACTTAGAGCTTAACAAGCTCTGGTACCTTGTTTGTTCTACTGTTCTTTACCCATTTGTAGTAGACTTTCTCACTTACTACATTTTTAAATTGTTTATTTTAACATTCATGTCCAAGCTTTTCTTTTTTACTATGGAATATTAAGAACATATAAACAGTAATTTTGTGGGAGCTCCAAAATTGTCCAACAGTCATAATGGACAAGCAATTATATATGCCCACCAGGTTTTTTTTCAGAAGGTAGTAATTTCAAGCACGCCAGATTTCTAAATTTAGTAACCCCAAATTTAGGAAACACTTTTGTCTTGTTTCATTAGGGAACTCTGAGACAACCAGCATATGACTAAACTTTCCTACAAGAAAGTTCGAGTCATATAGTCTATATACAGTCTATTTCATGCTTAAATCCCATTACCTCAGAATGTTTTAAAAACATTCCCCAATTTATAATAATCATAAAACCAATCTTTCCAAAAGTTTAACCCAATTTCTTTGAGTAGCAACCAAGCATTCACAGTTTTTTAACAACATATTTCCAGAGGTTCTCAACAAAAGATGTGTGCTTTCATTTTTTATTTTTCATTGGCAGACAGTCGGTTTGTGGCTCAAATACAAGAGAAGTAATAAGCACCTTGGCTAAAAAAGAATCAGAGACACCTAAAATGAGAAGACATCATGTAAGTTCATTTTTACCCAAAGAAAGCCACTTCTTTCAAAGGTTTAAAGGGGATTTGGAATACTTTATTCCTTTAATTTCTGCCCTGATTTTGCACCTGATCTGTTGTGATCTTGCACGGTTTCACTGGGTACTCGAGACATGCTGGTCTTCTGTCTGTTCTAAGAACAAGGCTCTGAATTAAGGGAGATTGAGCCCTCTCAGGGTGTGCACCAAAGCTATGGAATTCTACCTGGTTTATTTTTGATTCAGTAAACATTTTTAACCTTCAAATAAAGACTCAATTTTAGAATCTGGGCTTTCATGAGCTATGAGTTAGAACATAGAAATTACAAGTAAAAGAAGGAAATTCTGTCTGACCTGTTCGTTTTGTCAAAACTAGTAAGTCTCCAGGAATCCCTTCCGGGCCTTTCTTGAAGTACTCCTGTCAGCTTCCACTGTGTGTTAAGGGCATTTGCTCCGGATCCTCATTGTTCACTGTGTAAAGAACTAACTCCTGTTTTCTATCCTAAAGGCTCTTAAAGACAGTTTCAACTTATGTGCTTGCCTCATAGTACCATTGTTTAGATGGTAACAGCACGTTATAAGATTCTTGCAAGAAAAGTTAGATATAGAGTGAAAATTGTTTAGGTTGTCCAGAGCCATATTTGTTTCTTAGGCACAGGGGTAACTGCAGCAGTTTTGAAGGCCGTTCTCTTAAAGTATAGTGACTTAAACTTAACATAATACTCAAAGAGCATTAACACTCTTTTCCGCAATTTGAGTACTACATTCTTAAAAATATCCAAGCATTGCTGTCCTTTTCTTTGCTTCACTGAACTGTTTACAGAAAGTGATGAGTCAACCTAAACTGCTTTACATTTTTGTATTTGTTATTGTATATATATAATACTTTGCAGTGGTCTGCTGTGAAAGCTGCTTTTTGAATGAAGTGTGATTGATGTGATTAATGAGGTATGATATAATTTTCTTCCAGTCAGCATTTTCATGATGTAGAATCTTCCACTTAGTCTTGAAACACTGATGTGTTCCTTTGTTCATTTACCAATTAGTGTGTTAATAGTTTCACTTTCATTTGTTTGATTGTCTGTGTGTGTTTAGAAATATTTTCCACGCTCTTCTGTACCCTCTGATGAGCAGTGGAGTCAGGAGCTCAGGGACATGGGCAGTAGTTCTGGAGTTCCTGACTAGTTTTGAATTTGGGTCCCCTGGGGCCAGCAGCAAAGTCACAAAGATCTTCTCCTAAACTCCACCAAGCTGTCCACTGTATTGTAGTGATGTCCATGAGGCTTTATTTTTAGAGGCACAACGACTCCTGATTCTCAAAGCGCTGCTTTCCAAGCTGGGTCTAAGGACCTATGGTTAGCCTCAGAGACATGCCAGTCAGTTTCCAGATAAACTGGAAAACACTTCCTCAGAGGATTAAATGGAAGTCCGGGAAGGATAACAACATCAAGTCAATTTCACACACCTGTTCCTAATCACCATCAATATGGAAATTAACTCGAACATTCAGGAGTTACAAATACCAAACAGTCTATTTAATATTGCTCATATCAATGTATTGTATGAGTCAATGTATTGATATTCAAGTCTCTATTGAAACCAACTGACTGAAAAGGTGAAAGTTTTTAAGTATTCCATGGTGGTCTGCAAGTCAAGACCATACAGCGGCATTGTTGTACTTTATTTCATTGTGCCTTCAGTGCATTCATTCATTTTATCCTATTTTGTTACCAGGGTATTTTGTAATCCTGATTTTATGTGGGTAGAGCAACAACAACATGATGTCACAGCACAAACCACAGTTCTGGAATGAATTGCATCAAGGAAACTGATTATATGTTTCATCAAATATGTGGTTAGTTTTCTGATTACCACACCTTTATAAACAGTGTCTTCTATTTATAACTCATGGGCTGTGTATTTTCTTGTTCTTGATCACCTTAGACTGCTCGTTCTAGAGTCTCACAGCCTTAAAATAGAAACTGCTTCAGCCCACGCAGATCTGTAGGTGTTGAATGACAGTTGGTACTGTTCACAGTAGCTTCAGGCAACAGCACAATAATTTCCATACATATCGCATAACACTTTGGGAATGTACCCAGGGAAGGGGATTTTGATGGACTCTCTTTTTTTCCCCAAGTCTTTCCTACAAAATAGGTAATTTCAGCAATGAATGACATGGATATTGTCATGCCCTCTGCAGCCAGAGGACACTCCTACTCTGTCCTGTCCCTAGTTTCCTGTGCTTTGCTGTCCTTCCGGTGTCTCTCTCTCTGGGGCTATATATTTCCGGGTCACTCATTCACCTTCGCTCAGCACTGACGTTCGGGTGTCCTGAGACCCGCCTGGCACCCAGGTCGCCCCATGTCCCCTGCCAGAGGGCATTGGTTTCTATACGACTCCTGAACCGCTGAGCCCGGGCTAATCCCCCGTTCTGCCGCTACGCACATGGGTCTTTTTCCAAGGTTCATCCCGTGACAGATATAGCTATGACTAAAACATATTTGGAATCACATGCAATGAAATAATACATAAAAATGATTGAATTAACAAGATGTTTTTCAACATAAATGCCTGTTGGGAGTTTCCAAAAGGATAAGTTGTCTGTGTTAAACTGGACTGGGAATTACGAAAGGGGATTGTGTATACTTGATGTAGACCAGAAATGTTCTGGTGGCAGTGAGGTGGAACCAGCAAGCAAAACAAACCCTGGAATAATTCCTTTTATAATTTTGGAAAATGTTTTTCATAGGAAAAAGTGCAAAAAGAATTGACAGGCATTTCTCAACTGATGTCTTCTTAAAACACAGCTTAGCTCAGTTCTGAAGCGCCTTCACATTTTGACAGAATCAACAGATTCAATATAAGCAAAAGGATTTCCACTTACATCATTTGTTTGCTAAAGCTTAATCAGAGCACAGCAATACAGATCTGTTTAATACCAGTGTAGTGTCCACAAGGGAAATGTGATGCACAGAAATCACTACCTTTCTATGCTGTTACGTAGCTCTTTTGTTCAAAAACCACATTGTATTTGTTAACCTAACAAAACAAATTTCTGGGGATTGTTGGGGATAAAAGTGAGTCAGTTCAATAAATGTAGTTTGTAACGAAAGTTCAACAAGGTGGCTGGGCAGCATGTACCAGACTTCCACAACTCTGTATAAAAACAGTTGCCTCCTCATTTTTAAAAATACTTCCTACGTTCTACTTGTGTTCTCTGTTTCATGTATCACTGCTGTCTTTAAACAAGTCCACTAAGCTGACTTTGTCATTGCCTTTGAGGATTGTGAACTCTTGAATCGGGTTGCCTTGTAATCTTCTCTGTTCAAGACTGAAAAGGTTTAATTCTTTCAGCTTGTTAATATAGGACATTTCTTTACAGTTGGGATTGTATCTAGTTGCACTTGTCTGGATTAATACCAGAGCAGCAAATTGTGCAAATCATCTAAATGAGATGTTATTGATACCAAGCTTATCTGCATCCTCTGTTTCCTGCCCATTGAGCACTTCTAAATGAATGTACTGAAGGCCCATTGCCTGTGATTTGAGAGCTAATCTTTTTGGAAGAACATCATTAAAAGCCTTCTGAAATACATCATATAATATGTTCTGTTTGTATCCATTACTGTTATTGCTTGTTGAAGTCAATCAAGTTTGTTAAGCAGGATCTAAATCTACTTTCCTAAATTGACAATGGCTATCCCTTAAATTCTTACTGCCGTACAGATGACCCTCTATTAATCCACATTGTTTCTACGATCTTGAATCTTTAATGGCCAAATAATCAGCATCTCCATTTAACCCCTGATCTGAACAATGGCACATCCTACAGTATAGTGTTACTGATCAGGATACTAGGACATGGGACTGGAAACTCTGGTCCAGAGGAAAGAGCGCCACCTACTGGTCTACCAACACTCCTTACTGCAACAATGTGGTTTTCCTGAAAGGTCTTGCACCTCAGGATTAACCAGGCCCAACCAGCTTTTAGGTTATTATTTTATAGCATTCGAGAGCTGATAAAAAGGACAGTTACAGTTAATATAATAAGTGTTTATACATAAAAAAAATCATGAGGAAAATTGCACTTGAAGGGAAGATGGGAAAGATCGTATTTATAATAAAAGGAAGCAACCAATTGGTGGCTCACAACTGAGCACAAAAGTAGGGGGGTGAAGCAACACAGCAACCCCTGTGTCGTCCCATGCACTGCTGGCGAGAGACTCGACTCTCCTTCAGCTGGTGCTGAGCCTCCCGTGTGAAAAGACAGGTGGCTTGAAGGTGGGAAGGTGAGAGGAGTCAGCCTCCACTTCCTCATTCTCCCCTGATCTCTCTAGGATCAAGGGTGTCAAGACTCAATTCCTTAATAATCATCGTTCTGATCTGTGATGCAATAAGAGCCCTACCTGTACATTACTAAATTAATCTAATACATATATGCCGTACTTTTCTTATTCCTTTGCCCATATCCTTTGATATGTGTTGCTTGAGAAGTCCTCTGTGAAGCACTGACAAACGTTACCTTGTTTAAAACACACACCCTCGATTTGAATACTTCCTGTTGGAGGCAGTTTGCCATGAGAAGGAATGGTGAAGGGTTTCAGAACAGAACGCTAACCTGGCGTTTTCTAAGGACCTTCATCTGTCTTCATGTCTGCATGCACTGGGGGAGTGGGTTGTAAAACTGAAATCGCATGACTGGAGTTCAGTAATCGAATGCTGTAGCTCTTGCGGTTGGGAAACCACCTTTAAAATGAGAGGCTGCAGTTCAATCCTCGGTCATAATAATTCAGCCGGAACATATCTTCTCCCTGATCGTAGTAGCGCTGGTTGGTTGCCAGTCCAGAATGTAGGTACAGCATTTCCTAATGAAAAGAAAACCACTCTGCAGAATAAAAATAGTCTTCAGTAGTATAGCACATAGAGGTGTGGAGCTCTACATTCATGCTTTGGCTTAAATTAATAACATTTTTATTGCTGGTAGTAACCACCTGCTTGTTTTTTTGTTACAGTCTATTTTTCTTTTATTTTTCCAGACTTAATAGATTCTTTTTTACGTTTTTAACATTCTGTGTATTGTCCAACACTATGCTTTTGATTTGATTTAAAAACCTATCTCAGGCTGTATTTTTGAACCAGACAGCAACACTATTGGTTATGTTTACTGCTCAAACTGCAGTTGACTTTTCTAAAGTGTTTGTGTATACGGGCACTGTACAGTACAGTAGTGCAGTAGTTAGAATTGCACTGTGTTGCGCTGGGGCCCTGGGTTCAATCCCCGGAGTGCTATCTGTGTGTGGTTTGCATTTTCCTTCTGTGTTCTTATGGGTTTCCTCTATGTGCTCCAGTTTCCTCCCAGCGTCCAGAGACATGCCGGCAGGTTAATTGGCTTCTGGGAAAACTGGCCCTGGTGTGCTTGCGTGCGTGCGTGCGTGCCCTGCAATGGACCAGTGTCCCACTCATGGTGTACCAGCCTTGCGCTCATTGCTTGTAGAGATAGCCCCTGGTTTCCCCACGAGCCTGTACTGGACAAAGTGGTTTAGAAAAAGGCTGGATGGGTTGTGTCTGTATTACACTGCCTGAAATATTTAACAACACAAGCTAATCTAAATCCAACAAAACACAACCGCTCATATCACATGTAATTAAATCTGTGATGTCTTTTTCAAACTGCCTTGATGTTTAAGACAATGTGTAATCTGAGCTTGTTTCAGCAGCAGCCATCTAATATGTTATCTTTGGCTAAAGTCTAAAAAAAGACTTGCAAGAGCTTTTACTATTGATGAGTTCAAAGGGAGATTTTGGCTACAGCCGTTAAGTGTACTCCAATTTGAGGAAACAGCTGCCTTGTACTTACGAATCAGAATATAGTACGATAGACATACAGTATATTACTGGGCTTACGAGGTGCTATATATTTTATGGCTATATATTTAGGAGGAGTAACACAGGTGAAGATGAATGTGCAGTTAGATACACCCATCGCAGTGACTAAGAGCACCTTGCAGGTCAATTGTCACGCATATAGACTACTTCTCACGCATTCCTACATGCTTGATATAATCTCACTGGTCTGTCAGGCAATTTGCAGTCAGAGCCAGGACATATTCAACTGCAGGTCGGGGTATACAGCTGTTGATGTCAAGCTGCTAAACCTCAGCTTCCAATGCACTCTGAATTTGCATATTTAGTTGGAACATTTTGTCCCGGAACCACTCTTTACCATTCTATTCTAATGACATTTATTCCATGTGGGTTTTCCTCTTTTGAACACAATGTAAAGTTTTAAATTGTTCTGGTATAAAATGTACCCTATTATATTTCATATTCTGGATGCTGTTTCACAATATCTTGCATAATGCAGTGTTATGAATTTGAGGAGCACCACAGATCAATATTTTTAAATGCTACACATATGTATACATTTTAAAAACTGTTGATCTAAAAATTATCTTAAAGAAATGTTTTGGGAATTTAAAATATGGGTCTTCTTGTATTCTTGTACAAAATAATGCATTTTTCTTCTAAAGTGAAAAAAAGGTGCATTTGATGGGCTTAGTGTTTTAAAGAAATGTCAATGTATGCTATCAAATTCTAAAGCAAACAAAAACTATTTATTAAACATGGTGTTCCAGGTTTCATATGAAACACTCTAGTAGAATGATATATTAGCCTTCTAATAAACACTGTATGTAAATGGAATATATCATAATAATGGAGGGTATAATGATGAAAGCAGATGTGATAAGGACTCTACTATTTTCTCAAAGGCCTTAGAGTTTAACAATGAAGAGGGAAAGAAGACAGACTCCCCAGCAGATCAGATTACAGTGGCATTCCCAGCCTTGACCCAGGTACTGCTAACACGCTCTCTCTGCATCTCCTTGTCACGCACACAGGCTGGCTGAGACAGTTAGCAGCTCCACACACCCACGGCGCTAACAGCAGATTAACATCAGGGGCATTTCTGGCTCAATTTTCACACGTTGCGTTTATTTTTTTGTAAAGGAGGTGGGGTTTTTTTTTTCATTCTCTTCTCAGCGGCCCCCCACCGCTGTCGCCCGTCTAGCGCACCCTGTCCAGCCTGAAAGTGAGTACCTGCTCCCATCGCCAGCCGGTGCCGAGAATGTGCCGCGGCGTGCAAGGCGACGTGTCAGCCCCCCGTCTGGCCGAGGCGAGCGCCTCTGGCCTCTCACGCAATCGCGTTACACCACAGACCGTGTAGTTTCCCGGGGTGTCAGGTACGGGTTAGCAAGAGGGACTGGCCGTGGGACTTAATTTCTCACGCAGCTGGAGTTAATCCAGGTTTTCTGGTGCCACTGTGCTTCCTAGATAAGCAGATGAGTTTCCTCCCTGTCGAGTTATTCCCTGTCTCTTGTTAGCCCTGACCGTGCTCCCTTAACGCGCAGAGCCCGGACCCAGCAGGACTGTTTCAAAGCGCAGCAGAGGGAGGTGCTGGATCTTTTCAGTTTAACCATATACATATTTCGAGCGTTGTTGAAAATGAGGCAAATTGTGCAACACTGCAGATTAAGTCCAAAGTATTAGTAATTACTGCTGTTAAAACATATCTAAAATGTAAATTGTGTGGAGTACATTTAAAATGCCAATCTTTAGTATACTTTAACCTTAAGGATTCTTTACTGTAGACTGTAGAAGTATCAATACTATGCAAAAAGTGTAAAACCTTACTACTACTGTCACATTGACCTAAATATATATATATATTTGTAATGTGCAATACTGATGCTTTAATAAACTCTTGCAACCACGTCTATCATCTTTGTAATCTCTGTCCAGTTTTTCTTGAAATTCATAGATCTTGATGGGGTCCCACGGCATTTAACCGGTGAAAGTGCCTTTTATTAAGTTAGAGCTCAGGGAGTTATTACAGGAAAGTTTCTTAGAGGTGGCTTCAAAATTTATAACTACTCACAATCACAATCAGACCGAAACTGCAACTATACCCCAATTAAATACCGTATTTAAAATGACGGTGAGACCTACAGTACAGTAACTCACTCGCTAACCCAGCATTCATAAAGGAACTAGCAATATTGGGTGACTGCAACAGAGAGAGGGTATCAGGTTCCAAAGGCTTTGTGGAAGACAAAGCGACAGAAAATGGCTTCATCTGAATTTTTCTAGCGATACTGAATATCATCTTTATTTGTGCTTCTAGCTGTAGCGTAAAGAAAGATAAAAAGCAGTAGTAATGACCACCAACACAGATGTTTCACATCACCTGTCTGCAGACAGGAAAGCTAACACAATGCTCGATTACCCACCAGTCCTTGAAACTCATACCGTTCTTTTTATCTAACTAGAATGTAATGAATGAGCTATGCATTTAAAACGATGGGATTTTCAGAGAATGACAGAAACAAATAACTACAACTAAACTGAATGTAGGAATTGGTGAAATCCTTAACTGTTTTCAAATCTATTTCATTTTCTCGGTCTTAAATATATATATATATTTAATGCTATAGTATTCAGGAAAATTATAACACTAATATCCTCAATAATTACAACATTACATAGATTTCCATTTTTATGCATTTTTTTAATCAGACCATTCTATATAATTGTATTTAAACTCACAATTCTGAATTTAATATTTTGTATTTGGTTTATGTTTTATAAATAACGTAGCTTGTAACATATGCTTTTATGCTGCTAAAATGTATTTGAGCACGTAAAAATAAAAATCTGGAACCACTTCTTCCACAGATTGAAACAGAAACTTGCAACATTTTGATGTTTGTTTGGAATTTCTTTACATGTTACAGCTATATACAACAAGATTTATCTCCTGATCATAAACTACTGGAAATGCTTTCGTGTTTGCAATTGCAGTAGGTCAGTTTTCTTACACTGCTTCCTGATTCTTAGTTTATATCGGAAATTTACACAAGGTCTTGACTTATGCAAATGTGCTTACATACAGCCAAACATCTGCACTATGAAAGCAATTCACGTACGTGAGAAAAGTCTGGTGTCATTTCTGATTCAGAAAGAATAGAAATAGTGTTGCAGGCACATTTTGCGTGTGAATTGTTGGCTGATAGCCAAGTATGAGGACACACGAGAGAGGAACCAGTTATATAATGCCGAGGAAAACTATGCTAATGGAATCTGGAGGTATGCATGCTTTATTATATTACAATAGCAATGTCTGCTGGCAAAACATTATTACTGACTTGCATGCTGTCAGTTTTACTTACATTTTGTCTCCTATTAAGTTCACTTACTTAAAAAATAAGTGATTCAAATGGAGCCACATTGTATGTTTCAACTGTAGCACAACTCTTTCAGCTGTGTTTCACCACAGCTACAAAATGGTTGGTGCAGGTTTAAATTAATACAGACAGCCACATTTATTACAAGTTCAAAATCCACCCATTTGGTCAGACGTTTTTTCACAGGTATGGCAAGGTTGTAATAAAATGTGAGCGACAAACTGAAGACAAACTATGAAACCCGGGAACGCCGAACTATTTTCTTTGAGCTTAGTATTCCAATGAAAGTTTAAGGTGATGAGTAATGGCAATGATTTAAGGTGATGAGTAATGGCAACCACAAACAGTCCTTGTCTTCCAGCCAGGAAATGGGCTCTATGACAACCTGAAATGTTTTTCAGCAATTCAAAATTCAAGTAGTAAGAGAGCTTGAAACAGAGCTATTCTACTGCATCAAAGATTATATGAAGTTTCCTATTTGAATATAATTTTCTTCTTATATAATTTCAGATGAAAGACTTTTTTATTATTATTAACATATAAGGAAGGTTTTTTTTTTAAATCCTGAAATGTCTTGACCAACTTAATCCAGTGGACATGCTCAAAATAGATGATACAAGGACTTAAAAACAGCATTTAGACACACAGAGAGAAGGTCTGGAACAAACATCTCTAACTGGCACTGAAGCTGAAAGAAAGATCCTTTAAGAAACACTTTGGTAGGATTGTTTGATCATCGGTCTTCAAACAACTAAAAAGCAAGATGTGTTTGAACAGTCTCATTTGTAATAGTTTTTATATAGTGTAATATATAGATACATATACTGTTCTTATATATGTCCTCCATTTCTGTAAAAAATAAAAAGACCAAATTTGAATCACTGTATCTACACGATATTAGGAGAATTGTTTTTATGTGCAATGGTTTACAGGACAATTACATTTCTATGTATCTATGCATAATAATTCTAACACTCCAACATGAAATATACTTCCACAAAAAATGTTTCTAGATTTGAATGTAACCACCATTAAAGTAAAAACAGACCTTACAAATGATTAATTAATTATAATATATAATCAATATTATATTTACTCTGTTTATTGTTTAATAAAATAATGCTAAAAAGTGCAACTGACATACAAAGCATTTGTATGGACAGTGACTTATATAATAATTTTCACAACAATTAAAGAGTACAGTATAGATCTTTAGTTAAGTACGTGTGATATTTTAACATATATAAGAATGTTCTTTCTCTAAATGTTTAAATCTATATTTCTTTGTGGCTGCATTGCAATGCTTGTTTTGTTTGTCATAATATTAAATGAATGGGTTAATATTGTCTAGTATGTTTTGAGGTAACTGCACTGTGATCATTTCAGATTTAGTCAGTTCCAAGTCCTATTTGTGTTTAAGACCATGAAAGTCAAACAAATAACTCAGGACAGAGTAAGATCTAGGCTGTCCAGTCCTGGTCCTGGAAGGCTGGAGTGTCTGGTTTCCATATCAGCTCTTTAAAAGCCAAACCAAAATGTTTATTTTTCACCTTCTCCCATCTCTTCAGGTGCTGCAGACAATTTGAAAACGTGCAGACACACCAGCCCTGTCCAGGACCAGGACTGGAAACCCCTGTTCAAAGGTATTTCTTAATTCAATAAAGTAGGGAGCTACTGCCCCCTAGTGAGCATTACAAGACAAATTCTGAGAAGTGTGGCACTCGGGGGAACCTCGCGGATTTACTCAATTGCTGCCTGCAGTTAAAACACAAACCTTTAGACAGTAAGTGCATGGCTTTTCAATTACTTTAATATTACCACCCTGTGTACCTCAGCTTTAAGTCAAATAAGAGGTTTGCAGAGAGATTAAAAAGGATTGAAAGGACATAACTGAGGTCGTAAGTATTTCAAGGTTTGACTCGGCGATTAGTGATTCTGTTTGCAGCATGTCTTATTCATTGCCCGATTTGTATCCTGTATTTGTTTGTAACCGCATCAGTGCATGCTCCTTAGGGGATCATCTGGAGCTTTCATATTATTTTTGTACTCAGGGTTCACGTTGTGGTGGCATGGAGGCGCAGTGGGTAGCATTGGTGCTTCACAGTGGTGGGGACCTGGGTTCTCTCTAAGTGGATTTTGCATGTTCGCTCTATTTTCGTGTGGGTTTCCTCCGTGTGCTCCAGTTTCCTCCCACAGTCCACTGGCATACTGGTAGGTTAACTGGCTCCTGGGAAAATTGGCCCTGGTGTGAGCAAGTGGGTGTCTGTGTCTCAGTCAGAACCGCAATAGACAGGCGTCCTGTCCAGGGTGTATCCTGCCTTGCGTCTATAGTTTGCCGGGATAGATGCCAGCTCCCCTCTAACCCTGGATTGAATAATGTGGATAGATAATGGATTGATGGATGGACAGGATCATGTTATGCATCCTTATGTTAGTACAGACAGGTTGAAAGTTTTCATTTGTGACACAAATGCAGTTTTCAGAATTAAACTAAATCTCCCAAAACCACTACAAAACATTTAAACACTGTTTAAGCCATCTACTCATATACGTTACATATTACATACAATGTACATACAATGTATACATATATTAGAATTGTGCTTATTGTAACTATTATTACCTTTTGTACTGAGTTTTAAAAGTTAAGCACATTTAGAAAGATACAAAATATATGACAAAGTATATATATTTTTTAATTGCTTATGTTTAGAGTTCAGGAATTAAAGTGAAGTGATAAATTTGAGTATGAATAATTATTTCTTCCATTCCTTAGGCTTCTTCTAAACCTTTTATAAACACAGTATACATTAATAAAGTACTGTATTTGTAAAATACAAGCTTTGTTAGTATTTAAGTTCAGAATATTTTCATAAAGCCTATCTGATTAATCAGAAGGACTTCAGGGAACCACATTCCGAAAAAGGTTTTTTATCATGCAAGTTGAAGAATTTATTTTTAGGGCTGTATTTACGTCATAGACATATCAATTTATAGATGCTGTAGTCGTAGATAACATAATACATTTCTGAAATACTTTGTATCTTTCATGTGATTATCATCTCCAACCTTTAAGATTTTGAAAACATGTTTTTGTATTTCTCAATTCATAAGCATCCTGTGTTACTATAAGCCTGAGTGAAACATAACATTGTCTTCATGTTAATGACCTTAGGGTTACATATTGACAGCAGTATTTGAGCCTTGAGTACCTCAGACCCTTAGTGGACCCCATGGCCAGCACTTAAGGGGAATTCAAAGATCTGTAGCTATTAGCATGATTAATTTAGAAATGGTGTTTCAAAAAGTGAAAGAACATATATAAAGATGACCAGTAACATTGATTGATTGATGTCATTGCCTGGTGTCGCCACAATTGAACCACTGAAGTCAACTGACATTGATGATTTGATCAACAAAGACCGTCTTTCGACTGAAAACAGCGTGATGGGGAACAAACATGAGCTGAATGGAGGATTTAGCAGGGGTTTCAAAGTGCAGTGTGTTAATGGGCAAAATCCCTTTAATAATGGAGGCTGTTTATGGTGTGTATGGAGCTGAGGGTATAGAAAAAGTTCCTGAGAGGAGTGATTTAGTTTTGCTACTTAAAAAAAACTTGAAACAGTTTAATTTAATTAATCATTTCTTATACTTATATAGCACTTTTCTGGACACGCCACTCAAAGCGCTTTACAGGTAATGGGGAAACCTCCACCACCACCAATGTGCAGCATTGAATATAGAATATAGATCTGGACTCCAATCATATGATTTTGATTAAGTGATTAAGTTACAAATAAAGGCTTAATAGATATTCAGGAGTATATATTGTCAGCTTATGGCATCCCATCCAGGGTGTACCCTGTCCTGTGCCTGTTGTATTGCTGGGATAGGCTCCAGCTGACATGCAGCCCTATAATGGATAAAGTGGTTGGAAAATGGATGGATGGATGGATATTGTCATTCTACTTTAAATTTAAGTTTAAGGAGAAATTCAAGGACATAAAGCATTTCAGCGTATATTCTTATTTGATTGTTGAAATACATAAAACGCGCACACAGAGAAGAAGATTATTGTTTAATAAGTTCAAGAAGATTTTAAGCACTTTTTTGCTATTGCTAAATAAATTATCAAGGTTTCCTCTTGAGTTGAATGGGCAGATGTATTTCTGTCTCTGCTGTGGGGTTGTTTGTGATCAACCGACTTCAGTTCCTGGTAAGAAGCAGTTTGCATCTGCTACTCTAAAATGCATGTGTTCACCCTTATCCTATTTGACTGTCAGAACAAGAATCCTACAGTATATAGAAGCAAAAGGCATCAATTTGTGAACATCAAGTAAAATACACTCTATAAACTTGAAAAATACAGTCGACTCATTTGTATTAAATAGTTAAAGTATAGTATTATATATTTTATTTAAGCAAACTGTCATGGTAATTCCCATGTATTTTTAGTGTCTAAATGTGATACTAGCACTGCACATTTCAGTATCTGACTTGTTGGCTGATACTCACAGCTGATTAGAAGAGTTGGCTTTACTAAGGATGTCATTTCCTGTGCCATGTTAAGTTCAAACCATCTGTTGGTTAGTAATTGTTTCGGGCAGGCCAACATACATTTCATAGTTTGTTTTTATCAGAATATGTTTGTGAAATGAACTATTTCTGTAATGTACAGTGATATGCATCAGAAAAAGAGCTATCGTAAAGCATACCTCAGGTGGCTATTTACCCTTTCTGCCCAGCCAGCATGGTTGCTGAGAAGGCAAGCTGAGGACACTGCATGGACGAATACACTCTGGAGATCAACACAGAGAGGAATGTGTAATTATTGCTTTGATTTCCTCTGGCATGATCTTAATCATGAACTCGTATTTACATATTGCTAACCATTCTATCCATTGTTTTAAAATGTATGACAGCATTTCCTACAGTCTAGATACAATAGAGTAGTTTTTAGTTTTCTGATCACAATGCATGCTTATAAACAGTTTAAGAATGTATGTGAAATATACCAAAATGTCTCTCAGTCCTGCTCAGACGTGTGTATTTAGCCACAATGCAATGCTCAGAGCAATAAGAGACAAAACAATAGGAGTGATCTAGAGCACAAAGAACATGAGACATTATTAAAGACCCCGCTCTGAAAGTGAGAAGATCAGTGTGTTAAAGACCCCACTCCAGTATTGATGGAGAGAAGTATTGATAATATGCAGACCTTCACCTTCCGCATTTCTCCCTTTTCACGTACTGAGAACTACATTTCCCATATGCACCTGCGAAGGCATGGCTACAAACGTGCCACGCTTTGCTTCCGGCTTACTGTAAATATTGTAGCTTTTGCTTTTCATTTTTAGACGTTAGCAGCAGTTATTATCAGTAGTATCTGTGTTTGCTTGTTAGTGTTATATTAGCAAAGCATTAGGAATGGGGAGTAATGGATTAAAGGCTATTTTGTTTGACTTGGACAACACTCTCATAGACACAGCCGGTGTAGGTAAAATAGCGATTCAAAAGGTAAGTGAATAAAAATAAATGAGAGGAGTCATTAGTTGGATTTGCAAATTGTACATTTTAACATTCACTTTTATCCACCAAATTACACTATATAATGGGGTCAGCCTGTTCAACTTTTGCGATTTAAGATTAAGATTGTGGTACAAAAATCTAATAGTCTGCTTTTGTTTTTACTGTAATGGTATTCTTAGTATTTGGCCATATATTGTGTAGTGGTTTGCTTAGCAATTTATAGAATTCTGATGTATTTCCTTAGTTGAGCTCGATTATTTGAGCTTGCATGCACTGATAGGAGACGGCTAGCGCACGTTTCCGGAAATAGAAAACAAAAACGTTTTTTGGCCACGTTTGCTGCGGGCTTTATGGCTTGTGGGTTTATAAAGTGAATAACAATAAGAACAATCGGACAGTGTGTTAATTAAATGACCCGAAAGCAGAGCACTAACGGGGTTATCCCGTGCCTAGCATGCAACTCCGCTACGCTAGGTAAATACCAAAACGCTTTAATGTCAATAGTAGAAATGTCCCGAATTGCAGCAGACCCGAATTAACAGCTGCTGCCCTAGAGGATATCAAAGTGCAGGACTGAAGTTAGTACAGCTCTGGCTGCGGACTGTGCAATTTAGTACCGTACTAGGCGGAGCACAGGATCGCATGTAGGAGCAGTTTATTACGTTAACACGTAATGGTTTTAGCGTTCTTCGCTGGGAACTTTATTGTAATATTCAACAACAATTGTACTCCTTCCACAGCACAATAAACCTGTGTCTGATGTTCTAATCATGAGGGAAGGTGGCCTCTCTTTGACACCTACTATTGCACGCAGAGCTTGTAGTCTGCTACAGGCAGATAGATATATAATAAAAGGTGAATTACTCTGGAAGAAAGCGGTTAGACGGCAGCAGGGATATTAAGAAATAGGGTTTAAGCAGGTAAAAAAATATTTTTTTTGTTTTTAAATCTAAGGCTTTATTAAATTAAATGTTCTTATTGGAGTCTTCTCAGAAGTGATCATTTATGACCGGTTCTCCTGCAGCTGTGGTCCAGTGATGACGGTGTCGAAACAGCCAGTGTGTTGAATGTCTTGGAAACGGGCCAGGTGGTTCATCCCGGTCCATACATATAGCAAGCTTGTGGAGGACAGCACACAGCACGGAGATGCTTCTGGCTCTTACTCAGACCAAATGAGAGACATACAAACCGCTGTTTTAAAAACCCCGGGAGCTCTCTAGGTGTGGTTTCCAGCTTGTTCCAGGCTCTGTTACTGTGAAACACAACTCTGTATGTGTGAGGGGTGAGGGGATGCGGTGAAAGTGACGAGTTGTGAACAGCACTCTTAAACGGGGCTCTGGTACAGCCACCACAATGAAATCAGTGGTAGAGAACCCAGGGTTAACAAAACCTTGGTCTTTCCTTGGATTGTAGTCGGGGGTCCGGTAGCTTAACTTGTGGAAAAGCAGCATCATTATTCAACAGAACTGTAATATCTGCCCTGAACTGTCAAGGCCCACAGACATCAGACACGGATAAAGAGGAAACACTAACAGGTAACGTTCATCAAATGTAGCACATTAAGGTCGCGAGGTTTACCTCAGCTGTATTGTAGCCCGTACATATAAATGTGGCCTATCATAGAGAATTACAGCCTCTGTGATACCCCACAGCGGCTATACTCGTCACTTAGTGCATTGAAATTGATATAACATCGCCTAGCCAATTACACGCTCTCATCTGAAGAATTGTAGCATATATCAATTTTTATTAAAAACAAACTCATTAAATTATCAGGAGCATTCAACTTTAGATTGATATGATAGGCAAAATATTTGAAATATATCATTATTGGCCCAGTTAGAATAATTCAGATATTCTGAATCCGAGACCCTTTTAATTTTTGCTTAGTAGAACAACAGCTTAACCCGTATCACCTTACTAAGAACGGGATCGGCCGATCTCCGACTTTGTTCTGCAGTTCTTTTTTTTTGTCGCATTTGATCAGGCAGCTGGGACTGGTCCCGCAATAGTGCGGTACTAGCTACTGATCTTAGTCCACAACTCCATGCTAAATACGCAACTTCGTTGCAATTGATGCATTGGCGCAAGGAGATGAATTCGCTTTCTTAGGGCGACATCGTATGTCCTTCCTTTTCTCGACTTCTGATCTTCACATGTCCGTTGGCACGTTTAGAAAGTTTTCGCCGTGTTAACACTCTCCATTTGAAACAGGTTCATCGTCTCCTGAAGGATACGTTTGGCCATGAAGACAACATCGGTGAAATCTGCGACAGATTTAAACTGAAGCTACTGCACGAATCATTCGACCCTACCGTGAGCACTATCGACGACGTAAGAACATCATACTGGGATCAAGCTATACGCGAAATCAAAGGTACGAGTCCCAGTCCCACATTAGCGCCTGCGTGTTACGAGCTCTGGAAAACAACGCGCTTGCAGCACTTAGCAGTACCGGACCCGGTCCGAGCCACGCTGGAGGAGCTGCGGAAGAAGTACAAACTGCTTTTACTGACGAACGGCGACTCGCAGACGCAGAGAGAGAAGATCGAGGCCGTGCAGTGTGGCGACCTGTTCGATGCCGTGGTAGTAGGCGGAGAGCATCCCGAACAGAAGCCTGCGCTTTCCATCTTCCTCCACTGCTTTGATATTCTGGCAGTGAAGCCTTCTGAATGCATAATGGTGGGAGATTCCCTGGACACGGACATTCAAGGCGGCAGCACTGCAGGGGTCAGAGCCACTGTGTGGGTAAGCGCCAACGACAGACCTGCCTCTGCAGTTACACCAGACTATACCATTGCAACAGTGCTTGAACTACCGCGAATCCTGGAAGATATGAAATTGGTTTAAATTGAGTTTTGAAACAAAAATTTAAAAGATTAATTCAATAATGCATTCAAGCTGTTGGATTGAGACCTGTCTAATGGATAAGAAATATGAGTACAGGTAAGGGGTAAATGGTCCAACTGAGGTCCAAGACATTATGAAAAGGTTATAAAAACAAATTTATTGTTTTTAGGCACTTTGGGAAAGCAATAAAAACAATCAAAATGTTGGGATATTTGACACTAAAAATATTTTTAGTATATAAAATTAGGATTTTTTATATTGGGATTGTAGATTGTACAGCATTACAGGGTTCACTTAAGAAAAACTGTATGCAAGAAAGTCTTAAACTTGAATAATTTTATTGCCAATTATTTTTTTCTGAAATCAATATTAAATGCAAAAGCTGCTAACGTATCTTTTGCCTCTTCCCTCTCTTACACATCTCCAGCGGATAGAAACCTCACTCTCGCTCCCATTTTCACTGAAAGAACTGCATTTTTCTCAACAGTTACTGTGGCATGCCTTGAAAACCTTCTGCATATTCAGGAATATAATCAATTTTAGAATCTTTAGTGCTAATTTTCAGCATACTACATAATTTGCCAAAAGTACACTATTTGTAGGGCAAAGGTTAAGTTAAAACTGAGCAACCTGCTTTTTGCAGCAGATTGCAAATGATTAGCTCATGGCAGCATCTCATCTAGAGAGAAGGAACAAGCCTGTAGCAAAAGCCGTTCCAGCACTGGAATATATAACTGTGACTGAAGTAGGTGAAGTTTGCTTTATTCTGTTTTTCACAACACACTGTTCATTCCACCTTTTTATCACAATACAGAAACTGTGTTGCTCTACTTTGGAGGACGCTGATGAGATCAAACTGTGTCAACAAGGATATTAAATAGAAAGTATATCATCATAGAATATACTTTGATTCAAAAATAAAAAATAATATATTACAGCAAACAGATTAAGTGTCAGTCTCGTATATACACTAGAAAAACCATGCTTCATTGACTGGGCTAAGGTATTTCACATGATTTCATATCCCAGTTTAATAGGTTTAAATCCTTTAAAAAGTAGCCACAGGCCTCGTTTCCTCCACAGCCTCCATTCTGAATACTTCAAAAGTGGACGGGCTACTTAATGTCCAGTTTGACCTTAATATTCATGGCAGCCAGCTCGGCTATGAAGTAGCGGAAGACATAAGGAATGGAGACAACATCGATGGAATCGCTCTTCTTGCAGAGAGCGCAGACCGTCTTCCTCTGGCGGGTGGCAGACCAGGAGGGTGGGGGCTTCTCCAGCAGGGGGGACAGCAGGTTGCCACAATCCAGACACACCTGGGCCACCGAGCGGTCCGAGCAGTTGAAGAGGCGGTCATGGAGCAGGAAGGAAGTCCCATGGGCAAGGAGGGCATCCCGCTCCATCTCCCCGAAGCGGATGCCCCCCTGGATGTTCCTGCCGCCAACTGGCTGGTTGGTGACCTTGTCCCTGGCGCCCGTAGTCCTCACCTGGAATTTATCCGAGACCATGTGCCGCAGCCTCTGGTAGTAGACCACCCCGATGAAGATGTCGGCCTCCAGCTCCAAGCCACTTAACCCACTGTACATCCGCTCTGTCCCATAGTAGTTGTAACCGGCCGCCTTCAGCATCTCTCCGAAGTGCTGCAGGGCCGAGTGCTCCTCGGAGAAGGTGAAGGGCGTGGCGTCGTGGCACAGGCCGTGCATGGCCGCGGACTTGCCCGCCATGCTCTCGATCAGCATGCCGATGGTCATACGGGAGGGGAAGCCATGGGGGTTGAAGAGGATGTCGGGCACCATGCCGCTCTCGGTGAAGGGCATGTCCTCTGTGGGCCACAGCCGGCTCAGGATGCCCTTCTGCCCATGCCGGCTGGCAAATTTGTCCCCAATGGTGGGGTTGCGAGGGACTCTGACGGTGATGCAGACGCGCTTAAACTTCCCCGTGCCCGTGTCGTTGCTACAGACTTTTATATTGTCCACCACACAACTTTCTTTACTCCTAGGTAAGAGGAAATTGGGATTCTAGTTAAAGTGGTTTTGTGTGAAACAATGTTGAATAATAATGCATATTGTGAAAACCTGTCCAGTACTATTCCACTTAAGCATTATTTTTAAGTTAAAAAACAATGAGGAAATGCTTCATACTCACAACTGCAAATCAAGTAACTACTTTGGTTGCTTATATAATCTTGATAGAATTCCTTCCACGCACTTTGGAGGATCACACAGGCTAACGTGTTTCTGCTTTAAATTCTGTTCGACAACTTACTTGTAAAAATTAACAAAGCTCTGGCCGGTGTTGATGTTGATGTAGCTGTAGAAAGGGTCTCCATATTGCAATACTGCCCCAACTGGTGGGAGGCCGTCATCGTCCAGTTTCTGCATCACCTTCGGATCTCCAGGCTTCACTCCAAACACCAGGGAGTTCTCTCCCCCCTTGACCTTCTCATCCAGGTCTATTAGCTCAGTCTTGTAAATACAGCCATGAGCAAATCCTCTCTCCCATGAGGCCTTGTTCACAATCTGCATCACAAAGAATGAGCAAGTGGTAGTTGCTATAGGCATAGTGGTAGAAAACAGTGGCAAGCGTGAGGTCTCTCTCCAAGCCACGCTCCGATAAGACTGCACTGTTTTTCAGACATCTTTCTTGTAAGAGAAAGTCTTGGACAGAAGGAAAAACCTGCTTAAAATGCTCACCACAGATACACGTCCACTAGGCAAAACACGCTGTACTGTAAGATATCTTAACTGTAAGGACAGAATGTTTCAAACACTTTTTTCATAAAATGCAATTATGAAATTACTTGGATTTAAACACAAAAAGCCGTTCTGGTCCATCAGCTTACCATTGCGTCTTCCATGTCATACCCAGTATAGGAAATGACAGCCACTATAGCGTTAGTCCCAATGGGGTAGTTGTCCATGTTGTAGTAATCATACATGGAGGGCCTGACTAGAGGGCTCTGGGGAGTCTGAATGCGGTAAAGCTTATTATCAGAGCGCTCCTGGAACGAATGCAAGGGAAAGCCCATGGTCTGTTTGCCTGGGAAGATAGGATACATATAATGCACACATTACTTAAGTTTAGCCTAATACACCATTCCTGACCAAAACCCTCTCACTACTAAAACCTACTAAATACACAATAGTCTTTTATTAAAAACACTTTTAATGCTCTGGTTTAGTGTTTCCTTGGCCACAAGCATTTCAGCATTAAGTAACACACAGTATTTAGTCCAGCAATAATATATAATTCCCAAAGTTGTGCAATCTGAAAACTTAAAGTACTCTCAAGAAGGCATAAATTACATCACTTAAAACCTGCCACTGTGTGTCTGGCAAAGCCAAATGTGTAAATGACTAAGGGCTGTCTTACCCATCTGGCACTGGTACATGTTCCTAGGACTTTGGTTGTGGTCGGAGTAAGGAATGAAGTTGGCCACCACACTCAGCATGCTGTGAGGAAACAGCTCCTGATGTGTTGTCACTCCAGGCACAAGCTCATCTTCAAATATCCCAATGTCTGTGTACAGCTAGGACAAAAGATAAGTACATGTTTCAGTTACACCTGTTTAGTTAAGCTGCTATATGAATCACTACATCCCAGAAACAGAACATACATAATGTAACCTTAATTACAAACTTTAAAATATCAGTACTCGAAAGATTACGAGATTGTCTAGTGATTTCACAGAACCTACCATTAATTGCATTACCATTAATCCTGGACAGCATATGTTATTTTAGGTAATCAGGCCTAAGACTACAGCTAATCGTCGTCTGTGAAACTATAGACGTTCAAGTGAAAATCTGTGTCAAGATGCACTAGCTGCAAAGTTACATTTGATGCTGAAAAACAGAAAAGACAAGACTTTGTTGCAGGAGAAAGTCCACACTAAATAAATATTTTAAATAATTATTTTTTCCCCACAACTCAGCTTAAGACTGCAGCACAGCTACCTATAGTAAATCCCTTTTGTGCTTAAACTCTGCATCCCCTTGTCCAACGGTATCAAGAAGCTGATGTGCGCAGAGCAGCTCCCTCTGGCCCTGTGCTGTACCTGTTCAAAGGTGCCAATCAGCTCCTCCTTCCCCAGGGCCAGGTTGCGGACTGGCCTCACCATGCGGCAGGGCGTGGTGAAGATGAGCAGCCCAGGGTAGATGCTGGCCTTGCCCGTCATGGGCACCAGGACAATTTCTGTCCAGGGAGGCACCCTCTTCTCCTTCAACACCTGCACAGTGGGCAGACAACCATCAGACAAACCTCTTCCAGACTGCAGGACACTGCCGGGCCTCATCCACCAAAACAGCAGGCAGCCATGGCTGAATTCGAATTTCCGTCTCAACAAACTCTTTCACCATTACCCATGTATCTCGTTTTAAAAGAAAAGTTCAACATTTCCCATGACAAACAGAAGCTAGGTCCTTAGACAGCTTTCATGTACTTCCATATGTAAGGTGATGCTTCCAGTCTTGATAAGGAAGGAAAGATATTGCCTTACGTATACAGGAACACTCAACCTACCTTAAAATTACGTAGGGTGTCGGCTACCGCTGGCGCAAGGTCCTTCTCCACCCAGCCCACCATGGCACCATCCAGAACTACAGGGTAGCATTCGGAGTAGGGCTGGCTGGGAGTGCCATCGACAGGGGTGACACCTGGAGACAGACAGCTCAGCACTAACTCATACAGACACCCAGGGCTCTATTCACAGAAGTACGTTGCAAAGCATCTGATGGACAGACGTAGTTCAAAGAATGCATTCCATCTCCTTTTCGATGATATCATCAGCAGAATTGTTCCTTGATTGCCATTGGCAGGTGTTTCAAATTGAGTAATGATTAGAATGGCAGCACAACAGAAACAAGGTAAGGGAAAGGGTGTTTTGGGGCACGTGATATTATTAAACAACCAAACAGTGATAAATGAAACAAAATCTTTATCACAACCTTTTAACGAAATCCCAGTGTGTAGCTACAAGACAAAACCATATACCATACACAAAAGTTGCATTTCTGGGGGAAAGGTGAACTTTTTAAGCACAATATTCACATTACTTTCTTGTGATCTGATTTTTTTGTTTGTCACTAGCTCATATCTGACCTTGGGAGGTATTCATCAATGTGCAGTCATCAATAGGATTTTGCAGTCATTAACATTTATGAATAGCAGTTCGTCCAGCAATAAGGTCAACATTCTGCTAATGATGTGACAGCCAAACGCTGTTCTCAATTTGTTTCAAACACTCCTTCAAGATGAGTGTCCTTGGGCCTTAACGCCCAATTTCAGAGATGCTTTACGAACAGTGTTAAACAAGAGTCATCAGCGTAAATCCAATGCTGTTGTTCCCTGTTGAGGACCATTAAACCTTTATGACAGCCTAAAATTCTTCCACCTTGACTTTCTTTGTGGACGGTCAAGTGCTGAAAACTGAATGCAGAAGGGGGCAGCTCCACACGTTCTTCTGAAAGGCACACTCACCAATCGAGCAGAGCAGCGCAGGGAAGGAAGTCGTGCTCAGGGCCTGGGACACAATCTTGCACTGGGCAGTCATGTGGTTCATCAGCCCACACGGCTCTCCATCAGGGGTGTGGACAGGGCACAGGAACCCCCAGGACTCGGGCAGAAGCCGACGGACGGACGTGGTCCTCATCTTGGAGAAAGCCGCTCCTCGGTGCACGCAGCGGAAGTGAGACAGGTAGCGGATGAAGTTCAGCTTGTCGGCCACAACACACAGGCCAGAGTTCTGCAGCATCCCCAGCCCTGAAAGCAAACACATATCATGTAAAAAGTGTAATCACCACACTTAATACACATAAAACTAGTATTAGGTAATACACCTTACCTGTTTTTGAATTAAGGTTTCCTGTGGCCAAGAGATACTCAAAGGGTCTGGTCAGGTCAAACCCTGAATTGAATATTTTCGCAAGACTGTCCGAATTCAACGTGCAGTTGCCTCTCTGTGCTTTTTTGTCCATTGTAATTTTCACTGAATATAACCAAGCTGTCATTTTCTCCTGTAAAAAAAAGGAGCACTCATTTTCAGACAAACACAGGAACAGGGTGACGGGAAGAAAGATCATAGGATCATGTGTAAGGAAAGGCTTACTTTTAAAAACATTAAGTAAAGCTGGCCGGGGGTAAGCACTTCTTGACACATCAAGCTGTCTGGGTTTTCTTCCATGCACCCTCCCTTGGCAAAGCTGAAGAGCTTTCGCGTCATCAGACACAGCAGGTAGAACTTCTCCACATTGGACTTCAGGTGAATGCAGAGGCACTGCCTGCAGCCAGAAAGAAGGAAATGCAGGTAGTACCACAGACAACGCTATTCAAGGCTATAGGTAGTACAAAGTTCATGGGACCAGTGGTGCACACCTGAGCCGAGAATTAAATGGCTCTGTTAGAAAAATAGTTATGTCGATGAAGGCATCAAAGGGAGACAGAGTCCGTTCTTTAAACTACAACTCTGTTCATCAAATGCCTCTTTTAAGATCAGATTTTTTCTGAATTGTTCATGATTCTCATAAGTTTTTTTTTTAACAAAATCGATTAAGCTAGGACAACCAGTGAGTACTTCTGTGCACAGACCCGTAGGCATCTGCAGTGCGCCCATCTCCAGATATCACCCCAGTACACAAAGGTGTGTAACTGTAAAAATCACAAACTCCCCGATCGATAACTGGAAGGGCACAAAGCCAGTTTTAGTGGACCTAATGAAACTGCGTCTGCCACCCTCCTGTCCCTGTGGGAGCTGGATCTGCTGCAGGAAAAAGAAACTACAAACATAGAAAACAGAGTATGGCTAAGTCATACCACGGTATGACTAAGAAACCAGCACTGGATGCACACGTGCCACCAGGTAAGGGCCCATTTTCCAGATTTCAGATTCCAGTACCGGTACAATGCCAGGCTGCAGTAAGGACGTACCCCAGAAGGAACTCTGCGCACTGTTCATTGGAGTACCACTCCGGCAGGAGCATCTTGACCCGGAACCTCTCCCCCAGGTAGTTCAGCACCTGCTTCCTGGTGGTGCAGCCCTCCTCCATCACCATGCGCAGCATCTCTGACACACAGTTCTTGTAGAAAGAGTTCTCCTCCCTCCCTTTGATCAGCTCTTGATAGATCTGGTAATCTGTAAACTCCACCAGCGCCTAGGCATACAAGAGACAGAACAACATCACTAGCACCTTGTCAAGCCAGCACCGCTCTCATTTTAAGACGGCATCACATTCACCTTCCCTCTTTTAGGAAGGCTATTCAGGGCCTACAAAGTTAACAAGCCGCTTCAAATAATCTTCACATAAAACAGATAGCATGAGGTCACGTAGTGTGGTATACACAAAAAGGACTGTGCTTAATACATTCCCCACGGGCAACGACAGTGCACACCACAGGCTACATCAGCAGCCCGGGAAATCGCAGCACGCTTTCTAGGAACCTCTGGTGTGTAGTGTTGTTACCGTGATGGTTCTGTGTAATTTTGTGTATAATTCCATTGCTATGTTGTGCAGAATGTTCATGAAACAGTTTTTATCCTCCCCATACATGCAGTTGTTACATTGCTACTGGCCTTGATGTGATTCACTATGGATCTAAGAAATCTGGAAATATTTTGAGTCCACTGGGACAACATAAGACCTCAATCTTGAAAATCACCTTTAAGGCAAATCCCAGAGGAATGAAGAAGAGCTCCTTCTGGTAGATGAAGTTCACCATCACCGTTCCATTGTCCAGATAGTGTAGATTCATGTTAATAGCTGTGTGTTCCTCCTTTACACAGCGTATTGAAACACCTGAAGGGAGAAAACATGTCAAAATGTTAAATTCAAGTTACAAAAAACATCCATCCATTTTCCAACTGCTTTTTCCAATTCATGGTCGCAGGAGAGCCTATCCCAGCAAGCAATAGGCACAAGGCAGGATACACCCTGGACAGGATGCCACTCCTTCGTAGGGCAAAAACAGACAAAAATGTACACTCACACCAGGGCCAATTTTCTTGATAGCACCACACAGGTAGCATCCCAGGTCCAGAGTTAAACCCCAGCGCTACGAAGCACCAATGCTGAACACTGCACCACTATCCCACACTACAGAAAACATGTGACATCCTATTCTGTCACATTGCCTCCGTCTGCAACACTGACAGCTCCCTAAAATTTCACCCTGTATCACTGTGCCACGGAACAATTGTTCCTATCAGCAATGAAGGATTAAAACATTTTAAAAAGACTATCTATGCTATTGTGGTGAAGTCCACGAACACACTGCAGTGGCCAAAATGACATTTATTTCCTTTACCCCTTTTCTTCAGTCTTCTGTGTCTGGTGCCCTTGCATATTGTGCTAATTGCTAGTCTCTTGTCGTGCCATTTACACAAAATAAATCAAATTTTTGAAATAAAAGGTTTTCAGGGTCTAATTTGGAAATTCAAACATGTGAATCTTACCGTACTGTGTGTAACCTTGGCCCCTGCTCTTCCATTTAGGCCTCACCATTGCAATAGGGAAGTTCCTCCTGGGCATGATCAGCAGTCGAATTACCTTCTCAATTCCATTGATGATAAAATACCCTCCCATTTCCTGTCACACACAGAAGGCGATGTTAGAAACTGAACCGAAGGAACGGATCATGCAGCAAAAGATGTTCACATGTCCATAAAGCAATTCACAACCTCTGCTTCCTCATGATGTGCAATGAGCTCTTTTGGAGACAGACCGTGCAAATTGCAGAGCTTGGACTTCACCATGATTGGCACCCAACCGAGAGACTGCTTGATAATCCCTTTGGGAATGCCATTCACTGACCAGTTGACACCTGCCTTGAAACACAAAGCAAAAGAAAAAAGTAAATATCATCAAAATTGACTGATTATCGTTACTATAAATTCAATACTGAACATTTTAGCAATTATGTATGTTTCCTCTCACATAACACACCATGGTTAAGATAACTATTATTATTATCCATTATAAAACCATATATTTTGAACCAGCTGCATACAAGTTCAATTAATTAACTAAATGCAATGAGGAGTGAAATTAGCTGTTACAGTTGTCTAACTTGTAGTTAAGTTGTCGAAAAATGCAATTTTCACCATAGTTATGTTAAGTTTACAAAGGACAGTAAAACACCTTTATGAGATACGAATTGCTTTTCCTTATGTGCGTGATTTTTAAGAGCAAGTCAAGGTGGCACTTACTACTAATTTCCCTCTGTAGGTGGTGCGCCTACCCCTACATTCTGCAGGGAAAACTCTCAGGTCACGACAGATCGTTCCCTTAGTGACCACCGGGTTGCTGATTGTGACCTCCTCAAATGCCAGGGTAATACGATCATTCTTAAACATGAACTCCAGTGGTGGGATGGCCTAAAAAAGAAAAAGGAAATCAGAAACACATAATAAAAACCGCACCTGGATGCAAAAGGTTTTTTTTTTTTTTTGGTGAAGTCTGAAGAAACGTGCTTTGTTAAACACAAAGCAAAGCTTAGGGAAAGCTAAGGTTGCTGATGGAAGAGATGATAGCGGGACCAGTAGGGGGCGCTCACCCTGCAGTCTGTGTGGGCCTAATGCCCCTGAACAGTGATGGGGACACTCTACTGTGTCACTATACAGTGACGTCCTTTGGATGAAACGTAAAACCGAAGTCCTGACTCTCTGTGGTCATTAAAAATCCCAGGGCATTTCTTGAAAAGAGTAGGGATTTTGGACAGTATCCTGGCCAAATTCCCCCCCTGACTTTACCTGTCATAGCTTGCTAATCATCCCCATCTCTGAACTGGCTTCATCACTCTGCTCTCCTCCCCACTGATAGCTGATGTGTGGTGAGAGTACTGGCGCACTTGGGCTGCCGTCGCATTATCCAGATGTGGGCTACACATCGCTGGTGGTGATGGGGAGTCCCCATTACCTGCAAATCGCTGTGAGTGGAGTGTCCAGAAAAGCACTAATATTATAATTAATAATAAACAACCTATTATTTTACTGTTTTGCCCAAATGAGGAATATTAAAATACTATCAACCCTGCCCAGTCATTGCTGTTCAGCTCTTGAAATAATTCACTACTTATTTTAAGCACCTGAAAAGTAAGTCAGAACCGTATTGCTTTAGGACTATGACGCTACTGGCTCGCATCTGCCCACACCTTTACCAGTTTGTTAAATTGTATAGTGGTATTTTTAACAAAATAACTGCATTCTTGCACAAGCCTGCCCCACGTGGGATACTCAGCTCTGTAAACACGTGAACCTGGAGTACGGGAAACTAACAGCCACTAACCTGCACAACACGACAAAGCCCGTCGGTGACCGCTTGATCAAACGAATCAATGTGCGCTCGGCAAAGCTCTTGCACGGCTGGATGCTGCTCATTTTTAGGAATTCCGAAACCCGGTTCAGTCAAGTTCTTCAGACTCGGACCGGAGCACGGACCACCCCGTCCTAACGTGGACTCCATATTTAATGGCAGCGGAAGCAGCCGGAAGCACCACAGAGTTTCCTTGACTCAGATTCGATCGGTTTGCTCTTGCTGTTGCTGTTGGTCCTCCAAAGGGCTGTTTGCTCGGGAGCTATAGCATAGCTCGTATCTCCTTAGGTCCCTTAGACACCCGCGATTCTCTAGTATGAGAATGTGTGCTTCGGGATTTAGACTTTATCTGAGAATAAAACTGCAATGGGTTCATATGGACCTTGCTGTATGAACGTACTGTATGAAACTGAATACCTTTAGAGAGGTCCAACGAGCGACAAGTGCCGGAGCATCATGTTTAAAGGTTGAGAGCGCAACTAGGCGTTGTTTGTCATGTTTGAAGTCATGGTGGGCAGCTGCGTTAGCAAGCGTAGGCTGCAAAGGAACAAGTAACAGGTTTATTCCACGCTGAAAAGAGAAGAAAGAAAACGCACACGTCACATCTGAAGAAGGCTCCACGGCCGAAACGTTGTGTTTTCTTTCTTCTTCTTCTTTTAGCATGGAATAAACTATTACTTGTTCCTTTGTATGTTTGAAGTCATGTGATTTCGTACGTGATATGAGCTTTGCTAACACGTGTATAATGTAGTATGTGACTGTAATCCTACCAGAGGTTTGTTTGTTTAAGTCCCCCTGCAGAGATGTTGTCAGTGAGCTGAAGAGAAAAATCCATCTACAATATATACAAGGCATATCATTTTATTTATACGTGTAACTTTATTGTTACTGTGCAAGAAGCTGGCCATATTGCATGTCATTGCATAATAACTCCCAGTTCTCTTTTTATATTCCATCAACCTGAGACAGGCACTGATACTGCAGTAAGCATGGTTAGGACACAGTACTGGAACAACGGTGGAGGCCAAAAATGTCTAAGCTCTCAACACAAGTATTAGAATGCCCAAGGAAATATAAAAGATCCTATCTCAAAAGATGTTTCAATTTGTCACAATCATGTCATTACCCCCCACACACACACACAGTATTGTCAAAATATTATACTGTATATCGTGCTCTCCAAACATTGAGACAGCAAAATAAAAATGTATTTTTGATTTATTGTCAGGCTATTTGTACTTGTGATCATGAGATTTATATTAATCTTATCGTTCATATTAGTTTTAATCTAAGGTAATTCCATGCAAGCATTTGAAACAGTATTTGAAGGGCACTGTATATCATATCTCTCACCTCTGCTCCTTCATTTAGCAACTAAAGGACAGTAGTCCACAGTACACAACTACACCACGATGTGTGGAAGCATACTTCTAAAGAGAGAATAAATGTATTGAAGAACAGTGAATGTCTTAAAATTCTCTTCAGGGCATAATCATTTCATGCAAAATGTATCCCGAGAGAATTAACAGAGATAGGGAGTTGAATTCTATTCTTCAACATTTGGTGCTACTTTGAGACCCTGGTTGTGTATTTCACCGAACACACCACAAGGAAATTAATGCTTGTAAAGAGGTTTGTGAAGAATTCTCTACAATTTTAAACTGCTCTATGGTTTTGGACTGACTATAAACCTACTCAACAGAAACAGCTTTGTAGAGAAATTAATAGAATACCTCATTTATATCGTAGGGGAAGCAAACATTATTTCCCTGTTTTGTACAAAGAAAGCTTTTCATTAGCAAACACAAGGAGAGAAAGTCAGTAGAACACAATTTTATTCCTCATGGATAGTGTTTTAAATACAGATGCCAAGATACCATGCAATAATCTCTTCAGAGAATAACACAGTATTTGATTGACAGTTTATGTACAGCATACTACATACAGTATAGCATACTACAGTCCCCTTTTGTATGATTTAAACTCCTGATTCAAAAGGTTTATCATATGACTGACATACATCACTGCACAGTTTTCCTCAGCAAAGTGCTACGAAAAAAAGTTTTGGGATCCAGATATGTACAGCATATCGACACACCTGGCAGCATGTATAGCAGAATAATGTAGTAGTCCTCAACTTAACCTTATAGTTGATCTCCAGAGTCAAAACAGTACAGCACAGATGTTGTTATACAGCATTTTTACATATCAAAAACACTGATCATACGCTTAGGTGTAATGCCTTGATTGTCTGCTCAGTAGTGTACTGGTGTTTTACCCAAACAGGATGCTGAATACAGTACAGTTCTTCACATGTGCTTTCTGATTTCAGAACTACGATAAAAAATTAACAGATCATCTTTGGTCACATGTAGGGCCAAGATGGCTTATACAGAGATACTAGAACTGTGGTTTTCCTTCCACTGTATGAGGCCAAAGAAAAGTAGTTGCTACTGAGTGAAGTTCTTATTTAATGCAGTCATTTGTGTTCCATGAGAAAATAAAAATGGTGTTATGCAGTGAAAAACAGAGTTTTGTGAACAAGATCATTCTGCCAAAGAGGCAAGTGTTTAGAAAATACCATACTGTATGCACAAATCACATCAAAGCATAACTTTTCCTAAATTGGTGATAAATGGCAGTGTTGTGTTGCGTACTGTATATCCTTAAAAATAAGGTTAATTCAATACAGATAACCTAAGACGTCTTCTGGTTCACACCCTCTAACCAGAACACCAGGAATTCACTTTCATATTTTCCTTAATCAAGGAGAGATGAAAAGCGTAAAAGTGAATCATTGCTTTAAGGTTAATAAATAGGAAATGTTTGTGAATAGTATACGGTTTAAAATACTTAAGACAGGGACATTTCCTCAGGGATTGTCTCCTCCGTACTTCACTCTTAAATATTCCAAAACAATAAGGTGTACAATATCTAGATAACAGACAAATACCCTTTCAGCTTTTTTAATGTTAAATTCTGATTACACATTCAGACATTAATTCTGTTGAAGATAATGTAACATCAGAAAACATGCATTTAATGTGTTTTACTCCAGTCTTCTGCAATCATTTCTTGTACTGCTCAATAAAGTCTCACAGTACACTTCATATGAAAGAGCACCCCTCTAACCAGCCCTACAGGACTGGAACTACAACAAATGTAGTTACAGACTACATGTGGCTGACTCCTCCACCTGCACGTGATAATTTAAGAAATGGTTCTTTGATTGTTGGTGTAGTGCAGAATTAGCTCTATAGGATAACTTTTTTGTCACGATTCACATAAATATGATATAAAAATGACTAAAACAAAAGTGAGGTAGATCTTCCTCAAAAAGCCTCCAACAATACAACTTACTCCACGTAGCAGGGAACAACCTTGCACAGTCCAAATGGTTTTGAATTACAAAATCAGAATGTAAAAATTAGATACACAGGAAATCTCACTGGACATCATTTTTTCCCAATACAATCAATCTGAGTCGATAATGAAGGATCACTACCAACAAGACTCTTATTTAATTTAGTCCACTGGGTAGAAATGGTTACAGTTCAGAATTTAGAACAACCAGGTCCAATGGTAACGTGACACAGATTGGCTACATTCCACATATCACAAGAGGACTTTCCATTTAGGAAAACTGCTCTTGCACAGCACATAGAGCTACAAATGTATAATTCTGAAAGAACAAAGTAAAAAACAGATTATGCAATAAGCATATTTAGAACTTTTCCTCAATTGCTCATGAATACATAAAAATGTGGGTGATTCCTTGGTGACTAATGTTATGCAATTCAAAGCCATGATGTCCCAAGAGGATGTAATATTACCTTTAGCACTGTATTTCCTATAAAATATTAAGCACTATCCTTCTAAACCTCTCGAGACTATTACTTTGAAATTCAGTGTAACATCAGTCACCACAGAAAAGACCTAGTGCAATTCATCTGAAAATTCATGTTAAATTATTTGCTGTTGAGAACAAACAGTTGAAAGAAACCTTTGATAAAACACCTGAAATAGACTGGAGCACATGGGAGTTTCCTAACAAATTTTAATTAACTGATCTTTAATATATGGATTTTGTTCGGACATCAAACGTAAATGTTGTGTTGAGACCGAGATAACATCTACCATAATTAAAATTGTAAAAGGGAAATAGAAAAACACAGAATTTTTACTAATCTTAAAATAAATATTTTTGTTACTTAAGACTGAGCACGAGACTGGAGTACTTCACATAATACTCAAACAGACAAACAGTTGCAAATATACACACAGAAATTACATGCTTTTAGGCCTGCACTCCCACATGCGTGCGAACAACAATCTACAAAGAACAATCACATCAAAATTCCTTCATACTAGAAGAAGCAAAACTACTTCTGCTCAGTGGTGGACTTATACTGGTAGAGTTCATGCGGGAACCTAAGATTGCTTCAAGACTTACTGAATTGCTTAATAAAACATAAAACAATTGACATTTATTCCCAATTTCAGATTTTTAAACCTCTTTCATTTGTTTTGAAATCCATAGGTTGTCTGACAAAGTTAAGGGAATTGACTATAGAAAGAACACATTCTTAAGAAAAAACAATCTGTAGCTTGAAAACCTGCCAAACTACTGGATATTCTCCCACAACCGGCAGATGGGTCCAAGACAGGGTCACTTGTGGCTCCTTTTAGTAGCCATTCCCTGTTCCTGCTGCTTACAGGGGCTCCAAACATTGTTTGATGGGTGTTACTGTGGCCAGTGGGAGATATTCAGGGTACAAGGGAATGCCATGAAACTGGGACCTGAAGAAACATTTCCATGAGCAATGGCAATAAGCACCTGAGCTCAATGTAACCATGACAGCACGTACAGCAGGAGTGGAAAACAAAGGCCTTCATTGTCCAGTTCATTGACCATGAGATTCTAAATAGTGTTACTGCTCACGCACTGACTGCTCCACAGCTCTCATAACACAAAGGCAATAGCATTTGAGGTTAACATTTTTGTGTTCGATGATGGCCTGCAGTCATAACTTCTTGTATCTAATCTAAATAGCCTAGTCTTAACACTGTTTCTTGAGGCGGTAGAAAAGTACCTCCTGCATTTATTCAAAAAAAGAAAATGAGGCTACAATAGTATCAACCTATAATACCTATAAAGCCAACATAAATGACTCTTAGCACAGTAACTAGGTTACATTTTCTCTAGAACCTCCTCAAAGCTTCCATCTTTCATTTATTAACACTACTATTAATTCTTCTTCTTCCCCACTGAATAATTTTGATCCTTAAGATTAGTTAGACATGGAACACGTTTTTAAGTCCTTCAGTACTTCCTACTGATGAATATATTTAAAGGATGTCATAATATTGATGGAATTTTTCTTTGTCCGTGAAATTAAGAGGCTTCATTGATCATGTATTAATGACTTCACTGACTGCTTCCGCAGTCTCTTCAGGGTCGTTTGCACTGGTGAGGTTTTCTTCCAGGCACGTTCTGCTAGATTCTGTTCAAATCTTGTTCTGAAAATCCAGAATCTAGTAAAGGGAGGACACAAAGCTGATAATTCAACATTATTATAAGCTGATGATTGTTTTCCTCTCCAACCTGCGTCACAGTAAGCATGCAGGAAAAAGTGATCTTAAAAAGATGGCTATCAAAACAGGAGTTTAACTTCAGAGCAATCAAAATAATTTTGGGATCAGTGGAATTTAAAAAAGGCCCTTTCTTAGAATTCTAGGGCAAGTGAAGGTTAACCGAATGTCACACAGTGGTACTGAAACAAAAGTATGACCCATACCTGCAAAACACTAGTTTGCATTACACACCAAATAACATTAGGCTACAGTAGCTCTGTTTTGATTAGGATATGGGGACAGGGATGTAAGGCACTAGAATCGCAGGTGCTGAATGATAAATTAAAATAAGCCGGTCTTATAACCAGTCTTTCAAAATCTTGATGGCAGTACTGTATACCTTTTATTCCATCAACACAAATCCCCAACAATTTTCAAGTGCTTTTCTGACATTCATTTTTTGGAAGAGCTCATTTCTGTCTTTACTTGTTCTACTTCTGTCTTTAGACATTCACCACCTCCAATGCAGGCCTCCTACATTTTTTTTGAGACTGTTAATACTCTTATATAGCACAGACAACAGTTTGATAATTCATTTAGTTCAATCGACTACAGAAAATCTTGAGGTCCTCTTTCCTCCATGGGATGTTCTTGTGAATACTCGTTACTTCACTAGCAGCAACACAACTTAAGGATCATTTTGAAGAACAGTCCAAATCCCTCTCCATGATTTTCTCTATGCAATTTGGACCCCTAAAATCCAATCAGATTAAAACCAGCAAAACCTGAAGTTATCAGGAGAGCATGATGTGGGTAAAGAAAAGATGCCTGATCACTAAATATTCAATATCTTCTGTTTACAGCTTGATAAATGTGGTCTGCTGGCTTGGCTGCTTTGAAGAGGAATCACTCAAGGTGAAGACACTGGAGATTGCTACATCCACTATCCCCTGACAGAGCTCTGGATAAAGTTTCCTGAAAAACACAAAGTGGAAAAATAGTATGATACATGCGTCTAGTTCAATAGTTCTGCAGTCCTGACAGGTTTCTAAACTATGTGTTACTCCTCAATAGTTAAAGACCTGGAAATCAAAAACCAAACACGTTCAACTAAGAAACCAATCCTTAAAACCCCATGCAGATCTTGACATTATCAAGCTTTCAGTTTGTCTTGTTTCTTTTAAAAATTCAATTTGTAAAATGCAGAAATTACTCATAAGAAAACACTTGTCTTTTACACTTCAGTTCTCAGTTTTTTCCTCAGTGTGGCTGGAGGGTGAGTAGGGATCAGCTGTTTGAGTTTATGGAAAGAGTTTCCATGATCTCAAATCAATTTACTTAAACCAGGCGAAAGACGCTTTTTTAGTCTTTTGTTACACTATGTTATATTCATGCTAAAGAGGAAAAACATAAAAAACATCATTTTCTGAATGTTCAACATGCACAAGCTAGCTGCACAATTGTTTTTTATTGTGTGAAAAGCTCTCCAATTTGTTAAGTGGCTCAGCAGTACTGGATAATTAAGCAGTGTAAACACTTTAAATGTAGAAGCTGACTTTTCACAGTATTATCTATCTCACTTCCGTTTGATTTTGGCGCACAGGGAAGACGGACGGACTGAAGGTTATAACTCAGCTTCTGCACTGCTCACTTAGCAAGTAAAGGGTTTCAGGGCAAAACTAAATTCTACAAAACTGGAATGATGTGTAAAAGAAGGGAAAACTTCTGACATTGTTTGTTAGGCCGATTAATTTTCAGACAAGAATCGCACTGCAGCTGAGCACTCCAACCATTCCTGTGCAAACTATGCATCATAACAGTCCATGTTAAGGAGCAGCGTGGGGAATCTAAATTGCAAAGCTTCCAGAGGACAAACAATGGGAAATGAAATAAATAAAATAAGGAAGCAGCTGAAAAGACATAGGTTTATATAACACAGCTGTCACATATCCTGCATGACACTCAGATATTTAAATAAAACCTAAAAACTATGGACATTACTCATACTGTAGGTCCACTTGGCATTAGACTTGACAAAAAGGGAATGAAGTGAAAGACTCGTGTTGATGTCTTACTGGGCACAAGCCGGTGCTCCATTGATCTCTATCAGCCAGACTTTCAAATCGCTGTCCACCATGAAGTCAAACCCAAACAGCTGGAAGCTCTGGTAGGAGAGGTGCTTCGTGCTAATCGCCGGCTCAATGCATGTCAGACAGCACCTGTGGGCCGAGATGACGGTGAAAGAGTCAATAAGACAGACGGTACATCTGAAGCTGCCTACACTCCTCTCATATTTAATTATACTGAAACAAATTCAAAGCATTTGTATTAAAACATGATACAGGCTCAGACAGCTCCTTATTTCTGCAGATGGGATTTTGCAAACAAATGGATATATGGTACTTAAGAAGCTATGATAAGGGGGTAATGTTTCACCCCAAAAAGAACAACTGCAAAAAAAAGGCCCTGAATTAATTTCAGATGCTGCTGACACAAAAGCTGCAGTTACCTTATTATCTGCTTGATTTGAGGTAAAATTGAAGTCTCCAGAGCTACTTTGTGAGCGTTTGATAAATACTGACGGAACTCCTCAAAGAACATCTCGTTTCCCTCCTCATATTTGCCATAGTTTTTGGAGTGCTCCTTCTGGATGCAGTGGTTGGTCAGGTGGCTGGTTTTATCCTGAAAATCAGAGCTGTTGTATGGCTCGGATGAGGTGCGCAGCACGCCCTCTCTGTAGAGGTAGATGTTGTATTGGTGATCTACCAACACCCAGCTCCTGAGAGAACAGAGTACACAGTCAGCCTCCCACTCAGTACTCCAACATCCTGCATTTTAAATAGCTGTCTGAGTGAGTCAGAACTCATTATGTGGTGGCTATCAACGCACTCAAATGAGCGAATACACAAATAAATGAAAATGCACGATGTCCAACCGTGCTCAAAATCTTTGCAGACTCAAGTACAAAAGACAAGAATTTCCTCTCAGATTCTTTCATTCTTCCCCATAGACCCTGTGCTCTGCGTTCACAATGTGTCAGCAGAAACCGCTATGCACTGCACATCTCATTTGACCTCCTTAAATAAATATAAGCGGTCTAGCACATCAGAAGAAAGTGAAAGAAAAGAAAAACGTTTCTCACCGGATGTCGAACTTGCGATGCCCGGGCTCTAACAGAAGAGGCCTTTCCAAGTATTTCTGAATGACATGAACTTGGCCTTGATTGTCAATGAATTCCAACAGCTGATTAGCATCCGAAGAGATTAAAATTCCAGCACCTGAAAACACATGATACAAGTACAATGCATTACTATTAAAGTATGCGACTGTGCATTACACAAAACACGCCTGTGGTGCTGGTGCAAAGTTACAGGAACGCTAAGAAAGCTGGATTTCCACCTTTAGCGCCAGCGGAGGATTTTGCTATCCACACCGTCCCCTCGCCATTCTCTTTCTTCTGACTATAGGAGGCCAGGAACACCTCCCTCTCATCAGTCTTTGGGTGGTGCTTCATGTGGTTGATGCCGTTCTTGGCGGGAGCCACAGGGGTGTTGAGGTTGGTGGGATAGATCACATACGACTCGGGAAACCAGTTGCATGAATCTGACAGCTCTGGACTCGTCTTGATTAACCTGCAAAAATGTGAGGTTTACAATAAGTAACCAGAGACCTGATTTGCGCTGTGAGAAAATTGTCCTTCAAATATTTCATTATGGGGTGGACAATTGGGCTCCTAAGGCACAGAAAGACAACTATGAAAGTCTTTGGGGCTTTAGAGTACAACTGGTCCTTTTCTATACCACTATTAATTGCTAAGATTCATTAACATGAGCCAAGCATCGCATTTGATTAACTATACACACCAAATAATGAATCTAAGTAATTCATTAGGCTTTGTAGGTATGTCAAATATCTTTCACCAGCTATCTGGGTCGTGCTCATTCAAGAAGATTTTTAATTTAAAAGGTCACGAGCGTTGTCCATTTCTCCAAAACGAATTCAGGTTGAACCTTTCTAAAACTAAAGAAGAAACCTTATCTCTGCAGACCACTAAGCACTTTCACTACATTCATCAGAAAAAAAAATAGAGATCTTAGTTCTTTCCACCGAGGCAGGTCCAAAATACGCACGGGTAGTTCTGTAAAAAAGCCCATTCTTGCCCTTGCCCAGTGGATATACAATTTGGTTCAAATCAGGTGCAATGTGAAAGAAAACTGATCTTGCACACTGGGTGTGTCCTTGACCATACAAAAATTTGCGTTGATCAGCAATAATCTGTCTAAAGACAGTAACACAGAATAAAGGTGCCAGCTGGAACTCTGACAGGTTGATGCCTTATGCATTTTATCGTGCCAGAGTGGGCTGGATTTTATTGATTTGATTTTCTCTCACATCACGGCCCCTGGCATTTTCATTCACGTGACATCAGCCTTCAAAACATGGAGTAGCCAAAGTCTCCCAACACAATCTTTTTATCGGACATAAGAAAAGCACTTTAATAATTAAAATGAATCATAGGAGGTAATGTACATACTTGACCAGAGATGCTTTGCGGCACAGTTTGTCAGCTCCTCTATAATAATTCACCAGCTGCATTAATCCGGGTTCATGACCTGATGACGAAAAGTCAGTTGTAGTAATAAAAACCCAGTACCATTGTAGATGAACATGAGCTGTCTTTCACCTGAAGTTAAAAACCACTATGACATTACTCATTATCATTAGTATATCATCTATCTCACACTGACACAGAAAATATAAGTCATCTAGGGTCACAATTATAAATGCATAATTTGCCATGCTAATCTTCGTTGTCAAAGAAAACCTTGTGCAGTACAGTACTAGAATGATCACTGAAACTTCACTGTATAGAAGGAAGACATTAACAAGGGAGTGATCTCTAAAATTCATCCAAAGTGAATTTATTCCCAGACGCTGGAGCACAGCAACTTAATAACTGGAGTCTTCCTAATTAAAGATGCGCTGCTGGGGCTGCATTCTCACAGAGAATGCTTAACTTACCCTTTCTGTTGTCCTCTGATAGCATTCCTATTACGGATGTCTGAGCCTTAATCTATTCAACCTAATTACTGTTTAGGAATTAAAAATTATTTAACAAACTTATTTCCCCCCCCAAACATTAGATATAATAATAATGAATAATATGAAATAACCGGTATATGTGCAATACAATTTAGAACATTTTTATCATTTGAAATCTCCGGTTAAAAATTATAAATGGTTAATTCAAGCTATATTTCAAACGTTAACTATGAACAAACAACGCTTGGAATCGAAAGTACTGGGACAAAACCCTGACAGACATGAATAATGGTGTTTTTTTCAAAACCTGGGAGGGATACATTACAGTACTTACCGAGTCTACCAAATGGCAGTCTGTTCCTCTCCCCCAGCATTAAATTGAATCTGGGATTGTCTTTTTTTAGTCTCTTCCATTGTCCAGTAGAAAGAAGGATTTTGGAAACTTCAGCATAAACACTACTATTTTCATCTCGGGCGACGAATGTATACATAGTTATATTCATGCTATACAGACAGGATTCAGAATAACAGTAACTTGACCGAAACCTAATTTAATGTAACTCTTACCAAAGTACCCCGGAGCGTGAGTCATCTCTATCTGCAACAGCAGTGCCGGAAAATGTTCATAAGAAACACTCCGGGCTTCTGCAACGCATAATGCTGCCCGTTCAACACTTACAGTTTCAAGCACGCAATAATAATTATCAAAGACTAAATCTGGGTGTCCCAAGAAGCTACACGGTTGATTGTCCTAATTTTTAATTTGAAATCACCTTCTTCATTTAACGTCATCAGAGCATCAGAATGCTTGAGGGCAGACCAGCATGATTTTTTGAAGACCGCTACTAGAAGGCCAGTAATTCCAAGTTTTGCTCAAGAGCGAGATTTACGATCGTTTAAATCCCATCCTTCTGCTGAATCCACCCAAGCCTGCTTTTCCCTTTATTCCCATTTCCAGCTGTCAGCCCCCGGTGTCACATGGCCCGGCTCCGCGCAGCCGCAGACAAGCCAGGCGCGAGGGCTTCTGGGTATTGACGTTCGGCCCGCAAAGTGCTGTTCGATAAATGCGGCTCTTTCATTGAGCATCACTAACCAGTGCAGCCTGCTGTGATAAGAGTCTTCATTACATTTTGAGATTAAAAATAGATCAGTGCAAAGTCTTAGATCCCAAGCTGCTTTCTTTCTGGTGTACTAATTGAAAATACTACATGTCCCAAAGTGCATTGCTTCAGCCTTTTGAAGTCTGCCCCCAACAATAGCTAAACTGACTCCTGGTTAATGTATTCCTCTCAGACATTTTTTAAATAGATGTCCGATTATGTTTTTCACTTTAAACAATAAACAATAACATATTTCTCTGTATAACCTATGTGTTAAATAATATAATAAAAATATCAAAATTAGTAGTAGAACAAGCATCCACACATCCCCAGCTCTGTAAACGTTTTTATTGATAAAGGAATATTGACTTTAATGCCACTTGAGGTTTTGAATTAAGCACAAACCAAAAATATAAATGTGTTCTTGGCAAGGTCTCTTTCAGAGCAGTGGCTGTGATAGTAATGGATGCAAGATATTCTTAAAAAAAAGATTTACTGTTCACTGGACCTGAACATAACTGATATAAGGCAGTATTACTCAATTACTAGTGTTACATTCTTAATTAATCACAGCCAACGTCAACTGAACGTGAGAGAAAAACTTCAAATTAAGCACAATCAGGGTGTTCAGTTTTGATGATGTCATTGTTTGGGTCAGCTGACAGCTAGTTGCTATGCAACGCTTCAGCCATTCTAGCAGGCCTCCGGAACCCTGATGTCAGGATAAGACCAACGTCTAATCAACGCAGCCACTCTACCGATCAGGTAAATGGTTCTGTTGAAATTTGGCATTGATACTCTTCTTCTAATTATTTCTAATGAAGCAAGCGACACTGCATTGCGCAAAGCCCGTTCAGACTACTATGTTACAGATAATGTATTTCATGCATTTCCCAGTTTTAGATCTCACACACGGTGCAGCAGTACATTGTAGAAAATGCATGCCTCTTTATATAGTCTTGTGGGTAAATAGCATTCATTAGTTCCCACTTGTATCCTTATGAGCTTCCTTGAAAAGACTCTTTATTCAAATGTTTCTTTAAAGAGAGTTACTTCATTGAAACGGAGTGTGGACATGCTGTGCAGTCCGCGCCCCTTGCAACCGAAAATGGACGTTTCACTGCGTGTTGCTCTTGGAGAACCTTTCCAGATCGCGGACACACACACACCTTCTCTGGGTTTGACAGGCATGGCGTCCCTCTGGGAGAGCGGCACGAGCTGCACGATAAGAACCAGGTCCGTGGAAAGAGTGGTCGCTCCCATCGCCGCTCAGGTGTGCCGCCTGATGGTGGGAGGCGGACGGGGGGGCAGGGGAGAGGCGCCGGCCCCGCTGGAGGAGGCAGCTGCAGCGGTGGCAGCAGCGATGAGGAGGCTGGCTGCCGTGGCCTCTAGGTAACGCGAGAGCCGCAGCCCCGGCCGCGACGCGTGACTGCATTCCTCTGCCAGGCCAGGACAAGGGACATCACGTTTAGAAAGCAAGTTGCAAGTTTTACCACTCGCATTTGCCATCTACTCGTGGAATGCATTTGAGCACATTTATATACATCCATGTTGTTCCCATGATAGTCTGCTGTAAAGCTTTCATAAGGATCAATGTCTTGGTTAGCGTACAAGAAGCACTTTGGTGTTCAAATGCAGGCAGCCCATTTAATCCATGTTTTTGCTTATTTGCTCTTTTTTTCCCTCATGTCTTTTCTGGATCTTTTTAAATGTGCAAGATTTTTTGCACGTACAGTATTTCAAGCATGCTGGACCACAGGGGACATATTCTGTATAAAAGCATATAACAACGTAAGAAAGGTTACAAACGGGAGCAGGTCATTTCTAGTTCATTTGGTTGCTGAGTTGGAGTGTTTCTCCAGCACTGGCTCCTGTATCATGGCCTGATAGGCCAGCAGTACCAGGGGCCGCTGACAGCCCACTGGTGCTCTTGTCCACTGGTCAGACCATGGTCCTGCTCTCTCAAAGCTGCTGAGGGTGCTGAGGTGGGTTAGAGCACTTGGCTGAACTGCTCCAGCAATCTGACGCTTTGCAGGCGGAACAAGGTGGTGCAGTTTTCTGGAGCGGCAGCCCTGGCTGGACTCCTGATCGACAGAGAACAGCAAGTGCTGACCCTGGCCACTGGGATCCTACAGGGATTGACTTGCTCAAACTATCTGAACCAGCTAGTCCCGGTGATCTTTACTATGTCCACACAAACAATATAAAGTGATTGGTATCATAAAACAATATTCCACGCTGAAAAGAAAAGTAAGGAATGACGACATTTCGGCTGTGGAGCCTTCTTCAGGCATGAGCTCACACCACGGCCAAAACGTTGTGTTTCCTTTCTTTTCTTTTGAGCGTTGAATAAACCCGTTACCTGTTCCTTGGCAGCCTACGCATGCTGAAGCAGCCCCCTACTGGAAATAATAAAACAATATTTCAATATAAATATTCAGGGAAGAAAAACATGACAGCATTACGTTGCAACACATTGTCCTTTTCTCAGGTTGGCAGAAGAATCAGAAGATGACATCCTAAGGAAAGAAATGGGGACAGCAACAGATTGTGTGCTAGCCTCTGGACAGAACCTACTACTGGCTGCCCAGAAACTCAACATTCAGCCTACCTCACCAGACCACAGAGAGGAGCTGATCATCTCAGCTCAGAATGTCTTACTTGGAACTTTAAAGGTTAGGAACAGTTGTGATTGCACATGATCCTGACAGTGAAAAAAGACCTATCTGGTGTTATTAGGAGTTTGGAATAGGATTGAAATTGTGGGGTTATAATGAAAAAAAAATATTCCAACATATTTATTCAGCCTTGTAAGTTGTGTGAGTCATGTACCCTCAGAAATATTCTTTTATCCACTCATTTTCAGCAAAAAGCAAACTCATTTATAATTCTGGAATGATGTTATCATTTATGTCCTCAGACCTTCAGCACCCATGATTATACATTCTTACTGTGTTGTTTTCTACTGTTCCTAGATTCTCTTAGTGGAGGATGATGCTGCTGTGAGGGAGATAGTCACAGCAGCTCACTGGCTGTTGGACTGCCTCACGCAGCTTGAATCGGCTCCGGATATACCATCCTTGCTGAAGTCATTCCGAGGCTTTTCAGAAGCCTTGCTTCTGTTAAACAACTTGGCAGAAAAGCGTCTCGAGGAACTGCGGGATCCTGCTCAGCAGAGAAATCTGGTTCGCTCCCTGGAAACCCTCAAGAAGTGCATCTCCATGTTGTACACAGCCATGCACACCACCATCAAACACCCCCAAAATGAACAAGCACGCGCTGCTAAGAAGTACGTCCTTGATCAAGCCGATACGTCCATAACAGAGTTAATATTGCTACTGAAAAGTAACTTCAGTGAAAACACTTCTGCCTCTCAAGGGTACTACACTGAGAAGCTGCAGGGGCTGCTTCAGCTATTGTCCAGCTCTAGCTGTTCATCAATTAGGGGTAGTGACTTTGACAGCCTTTTGCGTGATCTGGTGATCTATTGCATGGTGGTGGCAAACACTTCCAGGAAAGAAAGGCAGCTTATTGTGATTAAATATTGCCAACGTGTCCTACACCACTGGTCAGAAATATCCAGGCAAGCAAAGCTTTTAGGCAATTCTCCTGACTCCAAACAAACACAGCAAGATATTGAAGATAACTGTGTCTCCATGAAAAATGAGTTACAGAACCTGGACAACAGTATACTCACAGCCATTCTGTATCAAAGTGTGGATGTTTTTACAGCTCCCAACACTCTTTTTGAGAAGCTTGTAAGTGTGGCCACAGAGTCTACAAATGACTCCAGCGAGCTGGATCACCTCCAGCCCCCTCTCACTGCCTTCCTCGCACATGCTGATCGTGTGATCCAAGTTGCAGGTTTTATTTCCGCTTGCTCTACTGGTACCAAGAACATCGTGAACATCGAGAGTTCAAGAACACGCTTAAAGCAGCTAAAGGACAGCATTGTGCCAAGCCTATTAGAATTGGGTAAAACCTCTCTGTGCTCTGAAGCTCTGGGGAAGCTCCAGGAATTATACCGGCTGTGGGCAGAAGAAGTCGACCAGCTCCTGGGCTCTCTCACTGATGTCATCAACATAAAGCAGCTTCTAGATCTTTGCATTCAAGAGCTGATGACTGACAAGAGGGAATGTGAAAAGGCCCATACTAGCCAAAGTGCCTGTCAGTTTGAAGAGCACTCGGTCAGGCTCATAGGGCGGATGAACTATGTGGTTATAACCGCAAAAAGGCACGTGGACAAAAGTGACAACCCAGTTTTCCGAAATGGCCTTCTGGTCCTGATAAAACAAGTGGAAAACTGTGCTTCACATACAACGCTGGCTGTGCGTCACTGCCTAAAACACTGCTTGGATGTGAAACCCTTCAGCTTGTTTTCAGAAATCGTTCTGAAGTCAATCAAACAGATCCACATTCTGAGAGCTGGTCTGGATGGATTCAGCCATCCACACCTCCTTAGCCCTTTACGAGAAGAAGCCCGCCAGCGCCCACTTGCCCAGCTCACTGATGCTACTGAGCGAGCTGGATTTTCAACCTGGGACATTAAAAATGAAAACACTGCCTTGCAGTGTCAGGACAAGTGTTCTGAAAAAGCCTTCATCAAACCTACGTTACAGGCACATGCACACAGTAATAATCCCAGCATACCAGTTTTCAGTGACATAAAGTCTGACCAAAATTGGCAGAATGTGGACCTGTTACCAAACATACGTGATGTGCTCAGTGCAACAAAGGGAAAAGATATCTCTACTGTTAACATGGCATGCAAAGCTCTTCTTGAGCTTTCAAACTGTTATCTACAGGCTGCAAAAGAGGCATCCGCTATTATTGAATCTGTGGACATTCAAAAACTTGCATCTCTTCAATCAGACATCATCTCACTGACGCCTATAATTATTAAAACTGCTCAAGAGGCAGCCATAAACCCTGCACTGGATACAGAGACAATGTACAAGCGCGCAGCTATAGCTTCTGACAGAATGACTGAACTGAGACAGATACTTCTGCCTGCTGCTGGAGGCTGGTATCATGCAGTCCATGGCATGTTGCAAAACCACTCACAAAAGAACATCAGCAAAAGTATGCAAGACATCAACAAAATAATGCAATCCTGTTCTGATGTTGTACAATCAGCTATCATTTCTCCAATATCAGACTTTGATTGTGCATTAAGAACTGCACCTCAAGAAAGCATTGCTATGCTATACAGTAAGCTGAAGAAGGCACAGGCTAATGCTAAACATCTACTTGAAGTAGTTAGTGCTTTACCAGCAGGTTCTGACAGACTCGAGGGTCCCTGTATCTTGTGGTCATTGTCCATCCAGGTTCTATTAAACTCACTTGATAAACTCTTAGTGGCTGAAACACTAAACGATAAAGGGCAGTGTTTTGACCATACAGTTACTCCACAGAAAAGACTTGTGATCTTTTCGGAGAACTCGCTTCGAATCCAGGAGGCTGCAAGATTGTCCACCTTTATCTGTAAAGACAACAATATTAACAAAAAGATTGTGGACCTTCAAAAGGAGGTACAGGTCCTTACAGAAGCCTACCTTCAGTCAGCAGATGGCCTTAGCAGAATACCTCTGTCTAATATTAATCGGTTTGCTCAATCTGAACTTCTACAAAGAAAGCTTCAGATTAAAATGAAGATGCTATGTGCTCTCATTGGCATGATTAACACAGAATATGAAGAGACAATTAAAAACATTCTCCATTTATCCATTCTGGCTACCACAGGTAATAAAGATGAAAAGATATCAGCACAGAGGAACTTTGAAAGAGAAGCAGAACAGCTCTTACAAAATATCAAAGTTACCAGTCAAAACGTGCAGGATTGCCTGAACTACATTAGAGACCCCAGAGTCCGACTCAATCTAAAATTCATTAATGAGCACCTGTCTTTTGAAACAACAGATATTATCAGCAGAGCAAGAGAGGTCATTGAGACTCAGAATTTCCATGAAATACCAAGTCTAGAAATCCGAGTAACAGACTGGTCTGCAAAGGCAAATTATCTTGTGACAGAAATTTACAAAGTAAATGAAATTCATCAGGAGACAAAAAATCGTATAAGACTGCATCTCCAATGCAGATCTTTAATGGAAGCCCATAATGTATCTGCTGAAAACTCTTTCGCCCATAATAGACAGAAAAAACCTGAAGGAAATACTGTTTCTTCCTGGCAGACCAAAAATCCAGTGAATAGTGATAAAGAAGACATTCATCGGCCTCCCATCCAAAAACATGAACCTGAGAAGGTAGTACATTACGACCTTTTAAACATTTTGCATCCTTTCTACTGAGCATAATAGCAACTGAATGTGAGCAAATTTATAGCATTTTTTGGAAATAAATTTCAATATTCATGTAGTTAAGTTGAAAACAAGAAAAACCTAGAACACGCCTGTGATTTTTTATGGCTTAAACAAATTGAGAAGTATAAGAGTATAACCAGTAATGCTGTCAACCGTAGTTTAGCCTTTTTAGCGCAGGATCTTTTTCAATAAATCAGTTTCAATAAACATGGAAAGAAACCAGAGTCTATAATTGTCATAAATGAACAAGGTGTTTCCTTTCTTCTCTTTTCAGCATGGAATTAATCTATTACTTGTTCCATTGGCATAAATGATCCTTTTATAAACAGTGAAATTAATAGCAGACCTAAACTTGGTTGCTTAGTCTCAGATGACAGGATTAAAGTGTGAATGTCATCGGCCAAGAGCTGCTAAGGATTTTAAGGAAAAAATTGATTAGTGTGTACTTGTAATTTCACCAGGATGTACTGCAGTTTTTGTAAGTTAGAAAGTCTAACTCAACCAACTACAGTAACTAAATAGTATCGAAAACATCTGTCCGTGATTATGCACTTCATTGTACTGCTGTCCAAAGCAAAGTATTTTGATAAGCAAATAAAGTATTCATCACTGTTATGCTCCACCTAAGATTTGACTGATAAAAATGTAACTTCCAGGAAGGAAAATAAAGAATACAGTATATCAGTGCCATTAACAGTTGTTCTGTATGTGCGCTGAACGTGAATTAGCTGTTGTCTTTTGCAGGATTCCAATGCACCGATCAGAGAAATCAGAACCAGCAGCACATCCGTTTCCCTTACAGACACAGCCCTTTTCTTGAAGAAAGAAACAGACAAATGGCAGGATGAGAACAACAAGATTGTCCAAGTTACCAAAGAGATGGCAGCTCAGATTTACTACATGGTGCAATACCTTAAAAAGAAAGGACCCATCAAGGTATGATAACATAAGGAAACACTGTGGTCTCATATCAGTGTATTTTAATACAAGAATATGGAACAGGAGGAGGGGCATGGCACAGTGGGTAAACCTTCAGACTCAAAACTGGTGGGTTGTGGGTTCAAGTCCCTACTGCATTTGCTGCTGTTGTACCTTAAAGAGAGTACATGTATTGTATAATATCAGGTACCTTCATATTCATTACAATCTAAACCAATGTAAATCCTGCAAGAATGGGATGGGAGCAGGCTGCAAATATTTCTAAAGCTCATAAAATACAAGCCTTGTCTGGTGTAAGCTGCTCTTGCTTTTCACAAAGACCTGACGCATTAGTCAGCGGGGCTCTGGAACGTTTTGGCCTGAGTTATGCTGGGGGAAAATTTTTTTAGGCTTTTAAAGGTTTAGTCTAAATTCATTGTAAGATTTGATTTTCAAGAGAGGTTTGGGTGGCAAAAGGAAGGAGCTACCCTTTTTTTCCATTTGGAATGCCTTTAATGTTGTTTCAATTTAGAATCGGGCTGTGAACTCTAAGCCACAAATTCAGAATCTACTGTAGAGCATTGCTGAGTCAAAGCTAAACTTTTATCTTGTTAAGACTGTAACTTTAAGTAAAATAAACGGTAAATAATCACTCAACAGGCATCAGCCAAGCTTCTGGTTATTTTTCAAAAAAGCAATCTGAAAGAACAATGTCCAATAGAAATGTTTATTGCTTACACCTTTTAAGTTACTTTCATTTTGTTCTGTCGATTTCAGACCAAAGATGAGTTCATCACATCAGCCAAACGCATTGCTGCTAATGGCCAGTTGATCTCTAGGTTTGTTCAGATCATTGCCGATCACTGCCTCGACAGGCACTGCTCTGCAGAGCTGACACGCACTGTGGAGCAGATTCTCACCATTTCCAACCAGCTTAACATCATCTCAAGGTTAGACTTCCTACCTTACAAATTAATGCAGATGTTGTTCACTCATGCTGTGGTAGCTTGATTGACATTGCCCTTGTGTAATCTGTTATAAAATATTAGTCTCTTTTTTGGATTATATTTATGGATTTGTTTGACTGATAAGCAATGAAAATTTAGAAATTCAAAATTGTTTTTGCAAAGTGGTGATAACATTACAAATGATTTATACAGTTTTGTATAACACAAGCCAGTCCTTGCAGTGTGGCCGACTAGCACTGTATTAGCAAGTGCAATTATTAGACGCTGCTGAAAGAAATAACATACTGTAGCTTGCAGTGACATGCATGCCAATGAAGATGTTGTCTATACTGTAGTGTGGACAGCTTGAGGGGTCTGTCAAGTCCTCCTAGACAGGAAATGTGTCTGCCCTTCTGACTGGAAAAAACTTTCATGGCAACAAACATCAGACAGAGAATCGGGTTCTTTTCAAGTGGTTTTTCAAACCTTATTTTCCTGATAAAGAGAAGGCAGAAATAATGACCCCGTGAAGAGGGTATTTTAAGACTGGTTGTTGAACACCTCAATGAAACCGTTTAGAATGATATGCTTCAAGGATGAACAGATAGAACAAATAAAACAACCCAAAAAAATGCAGAGCACAAAGACATTAGTGCTCTGAAACCAACCAAAAGAAAATTGACTATGCATAATCCTGGACTTAAAGGAATTTTCTTCACTAAATAAAAAAAATCTCTTTATTCTTCAACAGAAAAGACTACTGGAGAACACAATTCAAGCCTTGACAGTCCTCTGAAGTATTGACAAAGTCTAGTCCCCAGGTCAATTAACTACTAAAAAAATAAGCAAGATCACCTTAATGGCCACCTCTTGTTAGAAACGTCCCTTATGTTATGTTATGAAATTAATGAAGCATGACAATTAAGAGCAAATTTGATTCCTAGTATGAGATCAACATATAGAATTTACCAGGATTTGATGTTTTTACAGTGTGAAAGCAGCGACTGAAGGAGACAGGACATCTGATGAGATTCTGGTGAAGAATTCTCAAAACCTCCTTCACACAGCTCTGCAAGGCATGAAAGCAGCAGAAACAGCATGCATCAAGGTGAAATACCATAGCTAGTTACAAGTACACACTAATCAACTCAGTTCTTTATCTTATGTTCTCCACACTCATATCTTTTGAGACCTGAGTTTAACTGAAAAGATAGCAAAGGTAACTAATCAGAAACAGACTCCATGACATAAGTTTTCTCTTCTCCCTTTTCCATCTAGGGACTGAAACAACCCCCACCAAACACAGACGAAGCTGAGGCAGCAGCACTGTGCTTTCGGTGGAAACAAAATCTTCAAATTCACCGTGCCCGGCAGGCCTCGAACCCTGAAATGGATGAGCTGGGTCTTCGGAAAACATCTTTAAATAATGCTGCACCCAGTCTGGCAGCACTAATCAAAATGCAAGAATCCTTAAAGATTCTATAGAAATCGGGCTTTATGATAGCATTTCTGTTCTAAACCTTTTTCCTCCAATCATAACATACAATTTTAAAAGCAATAGCAGTAGCTTGGAAAGTTTGAAAGCAAGGCATTGCAGCATTATCTCTAGAGCAAAACAAAATCAGAATAAGTTTACTGTATGGTCAAATGGAGGTCTGTGATTTTTCAGATTCAGAGTATAAACACATTGGATTGGTTTACAATATACTCAATTAACATGATGGAAACTTTTTTACAAATGTTGCTTTTTATATTATGTCCTTCTGAAGAACGCCAATGATTCCCAACATCTTCATATCAGATTATCTGCAGCCATTGACAAGTTGTTAAATTAGTCCCACTACAAACACTCCAGTTTTATCAAATAAAAGCTGATTTTTTTGCTTTGTTCGAAAATCTTTAATGTGATTTTAAAATTATTTTCAGTAAAAAATAAAATGACTGTGCAATGCTAATTTTCACATTTCTCTATCTATATCCTTTTATTGAAGACTCGAGTTAAAATGTCCTAAAACCACAACTTTATGACATTTCTGTTCTTGTCAAATAATTTTAGAATAGCAACAAAAATATCAAACTTATCAGAAGTTAATGACAAGTACAGTATTTATATTACAAAAAAGCAATATACAATGTGCCATATTACATCATAAAAAAATCTGACTTCATACAGAAACATACATTTACCTTATACAGATTTTCCAGCTGAAACAAGGAAAAATACTTTGCAAATTGCTTACTGTTCTAACATTCTTCATGGTCATGTGCAATAAATATGTAAAACAAAAGTGTCATATAACCAATGTGTTGCAAATCTGATCTGTTAGTGCAGAAAAATAAACATGATAATTGTTGTTTAACACTATTATCGGTAGATCTCTGGTATCTTGTTAAATATCAGCTAAGTACTGTACAGTTTTATAAAAGTGGCAGTTTTATATTCTTTCCACAAAAAAGTGTTTAAAACCATAATACTTCAATAGCATACATCTCTGATACACATTTACTGACAAAATAAATTTTACTGGATCCATCACATACACATCTGTGATAATTTTACACAAAGTCTGTTGAGTTTTAGAATACATCACTACAATTACGATGTTGATCTAAGTGAAAACAAAACTAAAGACACAGCATGGGGTCTGTGCAACAGTTACTTACAATTAAAATAAATAAATATCGAGCTCAACAAGTTGCCTGGGGGCCGAAAGCAACAAAATTCTAGCATACATTATCTGAAATGAAGAAATTCTTGCTGGAGTGTCTATTAACAAAAAGGGGAAGCTGTGGGGTCAAAAGTCTTGAAAACATCCTTGAGGGGTTTATCATCCGATTCCCCATTTGTATCGCTCTCCTGAGGTGCGTTCACTTGTCCAGATTGTCTGCTCTGTCTGGGGTCACTATACGGAGGCCGAATTAAACCAGCTAACGCTTGAATAGGCAGGTTGTGCACTGCAGGGGCTGTAGAAGACTGTGCCGCCATTGGCGTTGGTCGCTGCCTATTGTAGCTGCTATATTTATCTACAGTAGCATCTGAAGAAATGTCTGTTGTCTTGGTATCTGGCACCGCTCCAGCTTTGGATGCAGCTAAAGGGGATGACTGAGTATTTTCCTGTTTAACCGTTTGTTTCAGAATACTTAACCTCTTGGGATTCTCCACGTCATCCTTTGAAGACTGCAATGTTTGGTTTCTGGGATCATACAAGCTGATTCCTCCTAGGAGTGTTGTTGGGCTACCAAGTCCTCCACTAGAAGATGACAGTTTAGGAGCATACGGTGGGAGTTTTTCTGGTTCTGATTTAACAGTGGGAGTACCCGATGTCTGGAAGGCAGAAATGCTTCCACGCTGCAACCGAGGATCTGCAGTAGTATTTGGATCTTTCACCACAGAGTGCTTTGAGTCTATGTTTAAGGGCCCTCTGACCCTGGGATCTACTGCCTTGTGAAGTCGAGGATCCAGGGGTTTTTCAGGGGAAGACTTCGGTTCCAAGGGCTTGATCGTGTGCCCGCCCGCTTTATGAAAATTATCTTTCCCTCTACCCCCCACCAGACGCGGGTCCTGAAGCAGTGTGTTTTGATTGCTGTCATTTAAAACGCTGTTATTTCTGTTCAGTCTGGAGTCAGCAATGAGAGGAGGAAGTGGCAAGTTGATGGAAGGTTCCTGCTTCGGTATAAGAAGAGGGATTAGGTCTTCTGGGGCCCATACAACATTCTTTGCAAATGCAGGTCGTGACAGGATAATGTCTACTTTGATATGGCTAAATTGCTTTAGCTGACATCTAGGGTCCCTTAACGCAATGCCAGGTAAAGGCTCTAGAGGGATTATTGCAGCCTTTTCTCTGAGCTCTCTTTCACCCTCTTCATCATCATCTCCAGTTTGCTGCTTGTGAGCAAACGAACCATGAGAGTGGTGAACGTCAGGCTTTGTGGAACTGGAGTCAGAAGGCTTGATCTTCCTCGGATCTCGGACCAGTCTTGGGTCTACAGTGCCATCTCCAGACTTTCTCACCTCTCCAGATGCACGGTGCCTTGGGTCACATTTTGTCCGTGGATCACATGGGATGTTCTTGTCCTTTTGAAGTCGTGGATCACAAGGACCCTGGGAAGCTGTCTGTTGTGTTACTGACTGCTGCTGAGTTTTAATAATCTCATTTTGCTTCTTGAGGGTTTTAAGTATGGCCGTTACACTACTACCATCCTCTTCATCGCTGGAATACCAGTTTACTGCATCATCTGAAAGAGTTTCAGCAAAAATCATGCAATCACTAGAAAGATAATACTATTATATGTAAGACATCATCACTTCACAAATTTTGGAACATATGAGAAACCTGATGCAGTGAGGGGTGTATTTTTACTTTTAATAAAAAAATAAAATATATTAAAATATATTTCATACAGAGAGAACTGTAATTATACCACACATTTCAAGTCACCGGGATTCCGAAATATTCTAATACATTTCTGTAGAAAACATCATATTAATATCAATCCCCAAACTGAAGGATATACTTCACCTTTCTCTTTATTGGACATTTTTTGTCCTTTATTTTCCTCTTTCTGATGATCCCCTTCATGTTGCTTCTGACTCAGTCTGAGGAACAGTGCTTTCTGCATGGCCGGAAGGAAGTCTGGCACATGAACTGGGGGTTTATGGTTACTGCTGCCGTCTGAGTCAGTGCCGCTGTGCTGACTGTCTTGGACACAGCTGTAAGTCAGCTGGTCCATGTTAAGAGCTTCTTCTGTGTAGAACAGAATTGTTGGGGTGAGTTAGCAATACTAATCTTTGCAGTCTTTAAAAAGCAGTATTATGAAAAAACAATGGAGAGGCAGGCTTACTGGAAAAGCTAACAGCATATTACACCAAAAACAAATTTTCACATCAAAGGCTTTCTTTAAAAAGTGCAAGCGGATCCAATTAATTTTTCTTGTTACTTTTTGAATGCAAGCAGTCTTTGCTAAGGCATGCGTTAGCCAAAAGGGAGTACATGATTATAATTTCTAAAACATTTTTTCTTTCAAAAAACATCATGATCACTGTCAAAATATAGTAAGAACAAAGAGTGCTAGTACCTTCTTGAAGTGGTGCGGTCTCTAGGCTGTGAACAGTTTGGTTGGTGTAATAGTTATTGAAGAAATCCGTGGTGTTCGGCATTGCCTGAAAAGGAATGTTTTGCTGCATCTGATGATCTGACATCTGTTGAAAGGGTGGGCCTGGTACAGTCTGCGGGGGGGTATCTCGGGATCTGTTTCCATGGGAATTCCCGTGAAAGGCTGGGGGTACCCCAGGGGGTGGTGGATGCATTGGCGGGCCATGTGCCCCTGGAAAACCATGTGGTACGGGCTGACGAGGAGGACTTTGAGGTATTGGTGGACAGTGTACCCCCGGAGGCCCTCCATGATGAGCTGGCCCCAGTGACCCTGGAGACCCAGGAGGAGGAACTGGTGGTCCATTAGGTCCAGGGGGCATCATATTGAGGCCTGGCATGTCATCAGTGCCGCCTCCAAACATCTGCGGAGGAGGAGGACCATTTCCCTGGAACTGGGGCCCAGGAGGGGAGGAGCTGTTGTAGAAATTGGGCCTAGAATAAGACAAAATCCACAGCATTGGTCAAAATCATGTATCAATAATAGAAATGAACATTTTTCTTTCTTTAATAACAAGGAGGTTCATCTATGGATGACTCAGATTTAATGCTGGAACTTTCAGTTTCCTATAATTACCTAAGTCCAATTTTTTGTGCCAGATCCACAGTTGGCTGCACAACAATTTCAAATAAGGAGGGGATCTTCTTCTGTCCGCTACAGGGGCTGCCCTCCTGGGGGCTATTAGGACCAGGTGTGGGTAGAAGTCCCACACCAGGAGGCGGCTTCGGAAGGGGAGCAATGCCTTGTTTCCGCAAGTCCTCCAACTCCTGTTCATCTTCATTTACTGGCTCCTCCTCAGTGTTCAAAACCTAGACAGGAAAATGTGGTGTAATTAAAAGTTATTCATTTCGAAGTGGAAGTAAAGGTGTTTTTAAACCATAACGATGCATTTTCAATTTTCTAATTCTCTCTATCTTTTAATGAATATTTTGAAGATACATGAAGAATCCATTAAGCTCTTGCTGATGTTAGTTTAACAACATCTTTCACTTTCTAGTCCGTTCGCTGATTTACATACTGTAACAACAAGAGAATTGGTGTTATTTTATGTTATACATCAAAGGAACTTTTTTAATATCCATGCATTTTTCTAACCTTTTCCAAGAGTTCTCTCGTAAGATCTGTAAGGGGATCATGGGAAAATTTACAGTTATCTCCTTGATAGCATTTTGCTCCAGTGTGAAAGAACTTGCAAGGATATTCATGTAAATACCAGGGGTTAAGGAAAGCACACATTTGTAAATATGCACATATAATTACAATAAATGTGGAGTTTATTTAGGGCATTTTTGGACTGCCAGGAAACAACGAATATTGAAAACTATAACTGCACTTAAATTACATAATGTATTTTTAACAAATTAATGTTGGAAGAAAACCACAAAATAAAAAGTGCAACCGTTTCACCTAATTACATGCATATGAACTACTTTGGCTGCTGATATATTGAATATTTTGCCTTATTTAAAATATTATTGCAGAAACACCCTTTGCAAACCTTTGTTCAGCATACCCACACATCCAAAGGGAAACAATCGCTGAATGGACCAGAATGCCAATGGTCACAGAAAACAGTCACAGGTATACAAACCATTTCAAATGTACATGCTGAAAAATACAGAAAAGGAATACTGTGGTCAACAAGAAAGAATCCAAAAATGTATTTGTTTGGGTTTTAACTCAACTGAGACACTGCACTATTCCCCACAGACAATACACATTGCTAACAAAGAGTAAAGGATATTGTGCATGTAAATGCAGTTATCGCCTTTACTACAGAATCCCTGTAGGTAGAATTTGCAAATCTCCTTTTTCTTATCAGGAACAACAAGTTCGTGTTCAAATTTACACTGGTCCCCCTGAAAGACAAAATTGGAAAATTTTAGTATAAAATAGTTACATACTACATTTAACATAGTTATATATGGTTTTATTTATCTAGCTTTGAATCTTCTCCTAAAGGAAAAAATGTGGAACCATTTACTCTAAACTCTACCTTTATACAACGGCCTTCCAGGAAATATTTGCAAATATATCTTCCATTGTGTTCAACTGTGTGTTGGTTAATAAACTCCTGGGTCATAATTGGACGTTTCTTCTGGATAACAGCTGGACCTTTTCCTTCCTATAAGAATGGAAAATACATACTGTAAACGTTTAACCCCAACATGTAAAACACATTTCTAACTGACTGGATGTCCATTTTATTACAAAGCTTCAAACCTTGAGGACCACTGAAGCTACACTAAAACACAGAAGCTAAAGAAACCATTACCCGTCACAAAACTGAATTAAGGAATCCCGACATCAAAAGGTCATCCACAAATCAAGTCTCCAGTGATCTAAATGAGGACATGAATTGAAATGAAAATGCAAAATAGACTTCTTAAAATAGCGTGGCGTTCCCTGTGACGTTCTTCAAGCTTTGATGTAGTTGAACAAACTGGTTTAGGGTTGAAAATTAAGACCTGATAAGATTCTTAACCAAGAAAGAACGGCTTATTGACTGCAGTTTGGGTCTGCAACATTCCTACAGACGCAGGCCTAAGCCACACGGATGGATGAAGCCTTACCTCCTTCAGCCCATCTGCCCCCTGGTCTGCCCCTCGGCCTCGCCCTCTTCCCCAGTTCTTCCCTTTCTGCTTCTTGTTTTTCTGCATGCCACGCCCACGCCCTGCACCCCGGCCTCTGCCCTTCTGGCCTGGACCTGCAATAGTCACACATGGGACTTACCCTGCGGCCGTCTTCTCCCTTCGCCATACAGAACACGTCATGAGGTCATGTCAAGTCACGGCCGTCTGAAAAAAATCTTCTTACCTTTCTGTACTCCTTTCATATTCAGCTTCTTCATCTGCTCCTTTGGGGGACCCTTGTTGGGTCCTGAGGCTGTGGCCTCTTTAGCTTGTCTGTATTGGTTCAATTCATCAGCAAAATCATTGTCGTCGCCTTCGTAGTCATATTTTTCCTCACTATAGTCACTGAACTTGTCAAATTCATTGTTTTTATGTTGTGTCGTCTTCTGACATTTCATGTAACCTCCACTAGATTGGCCATGCTAAAAACAACAGTGATAAAGTACACAGTTATTGAAGACTGCCACTTTATAATGTTATTAGTGTTTAGTTATGTATCAGTTTTCTATGAGCTTCACTGAGTTGATAATAAAAATGTCTTTATGTATTTCATATACTCATCCCTTGCTATATGAGCACAAACAGTTCCAAAATGTTAACTTGTAGACAAGAACTTGTAAAAGTGACACTCGAATTCATGAAAATATAGATAATTAAGTACCAAAATCCCATAATTGGACATAAACCACTTTAATATTTTTTCTGATGTACTTAAATAGTTTAGCACCATAAAATGCTAGGTCTGTGTTACAACATGTAGAATTTAGCAACACTTCATTTTCATGATATGTTTAAATGAACCAGTTATGTGGAGATTTAGGAATTTCATATAGTAAGTATGGCATAAACTAATCAAAAATTTGTTGAACAAAAATGACTTATTATTAGTGTTACTTAATAAATCTTTAAAAGTTAAGGAGAATGAAACCTATAACTAAAAAAGTACAACAGAACATCTATCTGATGATAATACTGCATTCATAGTGCACACGTATCGTATAAAATATTAAACTGCTACAATATTTTTACAAATTATGCATTCAAAAATTATTCAACATGACTAGTTCAACACCCTTACAATTTCTATTAAGATGGTTAAGACAACATCAACCAAGAGAAGTGAAAGACAAATGGAAAAAACATTGTTAATTCCTGTAACAAAAAAAGTATGTACATCACTGGTTCTTGTGACTGCTGGTCAAGAAAGTGCTCCTTTGACAAGGGAAGAACGTACTATACGATCATTACAAGTCACAATCACACCTCATATACAGAATAGTTCATTTTATTTTCTACTTCGAGTTATTTAATTTTATCACTAAAACAGTAATGGCTTATTTACTGATATAGTGTACATTAAGACCACAACACATGATATTGCCTCAAAAGTGTATATGATGGAATATAAAGCATCTCAGTGTAAACAAGTACAAGACTTATTCTAATCTGTAAAATCATATGTGGGTAAAGAACAATCTTCTGTTATAAAATGTATGTAATGCACTTCAACAGAAACTCAAAAGCGGATATTATAATATTGAAAATGTTGTTATCATACTCAGCAAATTTTGAGAAAAAAGGATAAAAACGGTCATGAAACAATTACCTGTACTTCCAATCAAAAATGTAAAAACAGAGGGGAGGAGATGTCTTTACCTGAGTAAACTGGGAGTCATAGTCCCTGTATGTTCCTGCGTTTTTCTTGTGCAGCCTTTCTGAATGCTCATAATCAGAGTCATAGCTGCCCGAACCATCTTCACTGGAGGGGGAATGATGCTGGAAAAATTACATATGCACAAAATACAGTCAGAGACATATTTTAACTTTTAATAATGCTAAGTCTCTGCAACATTTTTACCATTTGCAGGGATGAATATGCAACAAACCTAGAAAATAAACACAAGAAAACACATCCCTGACAAAAGTTTTGGTTTAATTATTTTAAAACCATTAATAAAGAACTTTGTTTCCATAACAAATTTACCGTGAATTTGCTGCTATCTATACATACACTGTACAGAGTGCTGGGAAATACTTTTAAAAGGAATAAATTAAAGTTATATGTTACTTTTTAAAAGTAAGGGATACTTTTTGCAATTAAGTTGGTTTCTGATCTATACACTACATAGATCACTGAAACTGACGACTTCTTAAAATTCATTTCCCCACATCATCTTGGTGGTACTTTTAAAAACAAATCCCTAATACAAGTAACTTGTAACTGCTTTGGATGATTTTCTAAAGATAATTTTCCTCAACACTGACTGTACATGTTCATTGGTCAAATTTATTTCATACTGTGCCTAGGCGACACTCAAAGGATAGCAACTAATGCAAGTTAAATGCGATGCCATTTGGCTGCCTGAGGGTGGACATACCCAGTGTCAAAGAAGAAGAGGAGGCCATGCCTTTACATGGTTACCTGGCTGTAAACTACGACATGGACGACAAACACTAGGCCGAGTGCAGGCTTACTTTCTGTCTGTCCCGTCTCCTCTTCTTGGATTTCCTCTTTTCTCTTTCTTTTCGGTGTCTCTTCCTCGACCGCCTGTGGGTCTTTTCTTCTTTCTCTTTTTCTTCTTTCAGCTCTTTTCCCTCCTCCTCAATGCCAATCCCTTCATCGTCTATTTCTCCATCTTCAAGCTCACCGTCCTCTCTTTGACCAAGAAAAAGAACACATATTGAATAATCATATATACAAGACACAGTGATTGAAGAAGAAAGTCTTTACATAGCTTAATCATCAAGTTGAGGCAGTGTAACCTTCAATAAAACATTTATACACTGTATACAAAAAATACCTAATTTGCTCTTCCAACCAATAGCATGCTCATATTTTTTTATAAATCTAATTTCAATTCAACCCCCCTTTTATTAATACCTTATTATTGGTGTTTACATTGCAAAAATGTTTTTTTTTTCTAATCAGACTGCTTTTAACCATCTTACAACCAAAATACAACAACACAAAAAATGCTTTAATTTTATAAAGCACAGCAGTTTTTCCACATATTCTAATTCTAGATGTCATGGTACTTTTTAGAGAGGAAAAATTATTAAAAGTTCAAGAGATAGCTACTTGATCATGAAGAATATCTTGTTAAAGTACCTGCATACATGAAATGGCAACTAAGAACATATGCTTCATTGCTGTTTGATGCATGTTAAAATACTTCCGTGCAATAAAATTAAAGGTAATAAGTATCTCATTACATGGAACACATCTTTAACACTGAGCAATTTCTACCCTTTAAATAATCCAGTCAGACACACTACTAATTTAAAGCTGATGAGGTGGAGCATATCATTATGTCCTTTTCTAAATGATCACAAGTGAATTCCTTGAAAACCTCATGCTGGACAAGAGTTTTTTTAGGCCACCCACCACATTTTAAACACCCTTTTTATAACATAAACCCGTTAACAAAATGTTTTAACTTACAGTGGGATTCATACCACTTCAAGGCCATTAGTATCTGTTGCAAAAGAAATGTTTCTGGTTCTATTATAGATGCACAAATATCATTCTAGGTTTACAAATATCTAGTGAGAGAGTTACCTACAGATTAGTCCCAAGGCCATCAATGTCTGTGAGAATGTTTCTTTAAACCCTAGCTTGTTTCCCTGTATATTCACTGTGCTCGTCTGAAATAATTCTCAGAAAAAATGGAAACAAAAACTGAGGAATGCATACATGCTGCCACTCCAAATAATTCTAAAAGGAAGAAAAAACTCTCAGTAATATACCTGACCCCTGAATGCGTCTCATGACACTCTAGATGAAAGGTATGTTCACACTGGGCTTGTTTCAGATTAAATCAATTTGGTTCATTTGACTTGGAAAATTTGCTAGCTGCACCGAGTTCTCTAGGAAGTGGACTGCAGATCGCTTTCTAGTTTCACTTCCTTGTATCCTAGGGATTTGGTCTACTTGTATTCATATTGTTATAAAATAATGTGAACTATGTTTTAGATATGAAGTGTAGATTGTTACACTAGATACACTGTTAAAAAAAACTTTTCCTGGTATTACACCCAATGTTTTAACAGCACGCGCTTCTTTCAAAATACATTGGTGGCATCATTCTTACATTGCCCCCTTGTTGATTACATCTACTCACAAACCCTTTTTCAGCTTGTGGAAAAAACAGAAAACGCTCGTCTTTTTTATATCAGACAGCATCTGAATCTGAATGCAATTTGTATTTCTAAAAGCTCTTCTGCCTTCTTTCGTGCCCATCTCTATCCCAGTGGTATTGCTGTGTTGAAACATTGGCTGTAATGCCAGGAAAAGTTTTTTTTTATTTCAATGCTGTGGTCATATTAATTTTCTGTTTGCAAACTGAGCCCCCTGTAAGGTTCACATTCAAGTTAATAAAGTGAAGAGTGTCACATCTATCTGCCCCTGTGATCTGTAGTCCGTTTGGACTGTACCCTCCTAACAAACCAAAGTTTATAGATTATGATTAAAAGCTCCAGTGTGAACGGACCTTAAAACACTGGAGATTCAGGACGTTTGTTTCTGAAGCTAAGATTTTAACAACAAAACCTGTACACACTAGAAAAGACCAGCATCTTTTGTTAGAGAATAAAGTACATTAAATGTGATAAACATACATAGAGCTGAAGTATTTAATTGCAGGACCCTTTGCCTAATAGGAATTGATCAACAACTCATTTCTCCTCAAATTTGATCAGAATACGGGTCTCCTTTTCTATATACAGTACATGACTAAAGTCAGCAGATTTTCTGCAGTAGCATTTCATTTCTATACTTTGGAGTCTTCACATACTTCCTTGATGACTTGCAAATGCCAGTAATTCACTTGTCATTCATGTAATTTTCAATTTTTAAAATCTTATTTTTTCATGGTTGGAGACCAATAGGCTCGAAGGGGATAACTTTAAACGAGGGGTTTCAAACTCAGTTCCTGAAGGGCCTGCTATCATCTGGTTTCTGTTCCACCCCAATTCTCACTTACATAGATGATAATAATTATCAAAATTATTTAGGTTAACTGTTCAACGTAAGGCTTCTAATCTGGCTTCAAGGTGATATCTAGGTAACTGTACCCTTGATTAGGTAAATATTTTGATTAATCAGCAATAAAACTTTATTAAAACAGTCTCTATTGAAAACTTAAATAATTATACTCTGTGTGTGGAACTGACTCCTCAAACTGGACCAAAGAAGGACATTCTGCCCTCCAGGAACTGAGTTGGAGAACCCAGAGTTCTATCACTGTTAATGAGACAATCTTGCATCACATAAGCACAACCTTTCTACGACAGGTTATGTCAGTTAAGTTCTTTTTTTCAAAAACCAACACTAAAATACAACTGCAAAACTCATTTAGCTACTATTAAACAGCTACAAAATCTCTTTATTTTTACGTAACCTGCTTAAATCACATTCCAAACCAAGTAACACCATGAAACAAAGAAGATTAGGCTCTTACCATATATGTAACCTACCTAATGGAAATAAGTGGAAATAAATTGGACAAAACAAAAATCTGTTTAGACAACAAACGGAAGAAAATCCTAACAATTCAACTCCACTGTAAATTCAATAACTCTATGCTAGTGCATGCCCTTCTGACCAAAGGAACAGGTGGATGTGAGTGGAAGGGAAAGTAAGCCTGCATCAGATGGTTACAAGATGAAATGAACAGCTGAAATTAACCGACACTGACCTACAATGCACAGCCTCGAGTTTCTCATCCAACTGCCTGTACTGGAGACAAACTCTTCACAAGGGGAGCTCAGTGCGCATGGATATTATGGGGCGGCTATCATGCGTCATCTTAATTTACATAAAAAATCACCTAACATGAAAGCCAGCATCTATAAGGAAGAACTTCAAAATGGTTGACCCATCTCTGTAAACACTGCCAAAAATTAACACTATTGTACAGCGTAGAAAAAAACCAACAGTTCCACCTATTCGCGCTGGTAGAGTGAAATGAGCAACATAACTTACCATGACATGTGCATTTTATGGAACGTAAATAATACTGGTATTAATATAAATATATAGCGCACTATATAAAAAATAAACGCATGCAGATTCTAAGTACAAGGATTGGAAGGCCTGAGTTCACCATTACCAAGAAAGCGTTTCAACAATACCATATTTCTGAGACAACGCACCAAAACAAAAATCACAAGCATTTAACTAACTAAAAAAAAATCGTACAGAAGAATTTTTAGATATATAAGAATGTTACTCGACCTTTCGTCCCCTGCAAGTTCAGAGTCTGTCATGTTTTTGTCAAGAACGGGGTTTGGGGGATTGGCGAAAAGGCTCGCAAAAGCCATGATGGTTGGAAACGACACTGCACTGCTCCCGAAACCAGAGTGAGTTGCATTCAGTCACTCAAAAGGAGACGTTGGATTGTGAGAGATGATGAAGGATTACATTAGTTTGAAAAACTCACGGTTACTTTAGTGAGAGACAGAGTAACACAACAGACTTTATCCAGTCTCTTATCAATCACTTGATGTTGTTTTAAAACTGTAACAGAGTTTGATACACCCGCTTGGCTAATGTCCCGCCGGATGACTGTTTTCTTGAAAATTTGGAGACGAAGGGTGAAATAACAAGAAATTCTATCATTTTCGGTAGTATCTATTCCTTCACACAAACATGGCGCCCGCAACGCATTGTCAAAATGGCTGCGCTGAACCTCACCACGGCAATTGTATTCTTCCACTTATTGCTCTAGTCCCGAAGGATCAGTCTAATACCCCAAATATCCGCTTTATGGTATTTGTGATTGGATAGCTGCGTTTACCTTCGGCGGATTATGTAAATATTATTTCTTCTATTGGTTAAGAGGAATGTCATACGAATCCGGGGGCGTGGTTTTAGTAATCAAGGTTGGTAGAGAGAAAAGAAAACCCACCAATGAAAACTGTCGTTGCGTCATTACTGCGGAATGATATGTGGAAAAGTAGAACACAGGTTCGGCTAGTACTATGCAAAGCAAGTTACATAAAAATGTTTACAAAAGGGAGTCTTCCTGTTTTAGCACAAGAGATACAATTATCGATCGTTTACGTCTTTTTATGCGACTAGAAATCAAAGATGTGCAAATCGTCTTTAAAAGATTGTGAAGGCGATTGTTTTCAAGCGATGCGTGTTATGTTTTTTTATTTTCAATTTTGTGTTATGTGCACAATTTCCTTGTTTTAAACGATGAAACCATGCATAGAATAGATAAACGTATTAACTGAAACTGAAACTTTTTTTTTCCCAATGAGAATCGGCGTTACAGGTTCGTGACCTTAAATGCCGTAACTCGTGTACATTTAGTGCGGGAAATCAGATGTCACTGGTGCCTCCCACAGGAAGAAACACGTTTTCAAAAGCTGACAGATTTTAACGGTAGATGGCGTCAGCGATCAACTTTTATTCAGAATCAACAATTCTGAATTGCTAATTGAATTCAGTGATTAACACGTGCAATGAAACAAATACTATTTAACTGGAGTCCCCCCCTAGTTAAGCACCCAGTTTAACAGCTTTATGGAATACTTTTATGTAAGATTTTCACTTAAAATAGATATTATTTTTATTACTAAAATTGTTGGGAGAGTGTGAAACAGACATATTTAGTTCTCAGTTGTATTTTCCTTTATTCAGTACACTTACATTATTTAAAACAACATTGTTCTTCTGAGCCTATAAAAACTCTTCAGGCTTTTTTTTTCAAAATAAGTAGTTCAATGGCATTCTGTCTTTTAAAATGTAAAAACCAATTCTCTCTGCTACTCTTCAAACACCACTATCTTTATAGTGGACTCTCATTCTCATCACCTATCAAACTACATCTTCTGCTTCACACTTACATACTTTCTGTAATCATGTGGGGATTGTTAATGGTTACCCTTCACACTGCAAAAAAAAGGAAAAATAACCACAATAACACAGCGACAGCAATGTCCACCCAAATGATAGGCTTCGGGTCTCATTAACAACATGGAACAAGGTGCTATTGTTTTCTTCACATCAAAGTTGGAACATTGGCAGTATCAATCTTATTTACTATTTGCTAATGTATTCTGTATTAATAATTTAAAATAAGAGGTTATTATTGATTTTACATTATTGTCCTCGATGTATGGTTACAGAGAAAACTTGCCTGGAATTATCTTATCCCAAATTCCAAAGTGTGTTGCTTTATGGTTGAAGAAGGGCTTTCCCTGAACATATGTATTTCAGAAAAATTACATGTTTTTACCTTCAGAAAGAGGCTTTCAGAAGCTAGAGACAGGCCCTGTTTTGTTCTCACGAGTATTTTGTGTGAGAACCAAACTCTATCAGGCTTCTATGTAGTTTACAGAAGGCATTTTGCACATTACAGGACAACCTGAATAACCGTACATACTGTAAGTAGCATAATTACTTCTGTGATTATAGACATTAGTCAGTACTTATACAATTGGTGATGTGGATTAATGAAAAAAGGACTGAACAGAAAAAGGTCACAAAAGTGGCAGCTGGCTAGAAAGAGAATGTTGCTCCACCTTTATAAAAAAAGATTTATGGTACTGCGGCTCAGTGGTTGGCATTGGTGTCCCACAGCCCTGGGGCCCGAGGCTCAATTGTGGCCTTGGGCCTTGGCAAGTTTGCCTGTGTTTGTGCCCCTGGCTCCCCTGCAGGCCTGCATTCGAAAATAGGCTGAATGGAAAATTTGTTTTTATTAGGTGAATCAAACTTATTGTTATCCTCCAAAGCTCACAGCTGGTCTTGGAATAGAACTGAACTAGTACATGTAAGATCTGCCATTCAAGAAGACAGAGGACATAGCACCAAATGAACTCCAAAGGATGTTTTGAACATCTGTACGTCTTGAGAATGTTGCATTTGCTTTAAGGCTGAATAAATAAAATGCCTCATTTCACAAGATAATCAAGTGGCTTTCTTCCAGAATGCTTTTTGATTGTATCAGTGCTGGAAGGGGCTTTCAGATGGATATGCTATTAAACTTCTTTAACTGTACCAGGCTCACCATATCAGATGTTCTGAAAAACATCTAAAGTATGTATTGAAAAATACTGCTGCTGAATAAACAGCGGTGAGTATTTCTAATATACAGAAACAGACACTTCCATTGGGCAACTGACTAAGAATGCATAAGGAATTCATCCAGATGTTGCAAGTGTCCATTCAATTCAGTATTACACAAACGTTAAACTGCAGTATCCATGTAGACATGTAGGGTTGACAGGTCTGTTTAATATAATACACTCAAGCAAAAACTTTGTGTTTCAATATACACCTCAAACTGCACACATGTGCAGGCTGTTACAGATAGAACTAGATATGCTCTAGGTCTGGATAGGAGAAAAACTCCTGCTAAAACAAAGTTTTTGCTTTAATACTGTAGATCTATATGCCAGATGGAGGTAAATAAAACAAGTGGCATGCTGTGTAAGACTCAACAGCAACAGGCTTAGCCTTACAGCTGGTCTGATCATTACACAATGTGGCACGAGTTGGCAAATCCCATCACAAGCACTGTCTTAACTTTTTCAAGGTTGTACTCATCACATATTTCACTAGGTAGGTTCAGTGATAACCAAGCCTCATACTTAGTGATAACCCAGAGGGCCATTACAGGACAGCACATGAGCATCTGTGATGAGAGACAAGGTCAGGGGTACAACAGCAGCGTTCCTCTCAGGATCTGAACCCGTACCCTCAGGCATGGGCAAACCTAAGCACTAGTGCACTCTGTTGCTTAAAGAGCAACTCCTGCAAATATTCTGCAATAGAAAATATAACATGCATCCATGTGCGGTTTCTTATTATTAAAAATAATATTAAAACAAAACATCTTGACTTTGGAACTGAAACATGCTGTGTGTTTCTCTTTCTACTTTTCAATAATACTTGTAGCTTCACAGATGGCATGCAGATGCAGTAAACTCTCTGTGTCTTGGAAGTAATGTCTCCAATGTGAAATTCACAGTGAAGACTAATGAATATACAGGAGTCCCTGAAGATACAAAAGTTTCCTTTTCTAATAAGCACGATAAAAAAGTTTCCTTTTCTAATTCAAAATGATTCAAAACGGAATCATCATTACTGTGATGAACTGGCAAAGTCAATCATTGTGTCAAATGTGTATTTTTTAGCAGCATCTTAGGCAGGACATCTACTTTTTTCGCTTCCAAAGATATACACTTCCACGAAGGAGCTGAAACATTGAGTGCGTTACCATATATCTTTGCAAAATGAAATAATTTGGAATTTCTAGACAATATTGTAATGCATACGGCCGACATTACAGGTTGTGCGAGCAGGCTTACCAGCGCAGTGACGTCACCGCCCCTTCCCTGTGAGTAGCAGGGTCCGCAGCCGCCGGGCTGAGGGGAGATTTCCCTTTAGCTCACCTGGCTGGTTCCCAGTTGAGTAATGCCGGAGGCCCGGGTTCGAGTCCCCAGTGGTGGGAGGGCTGACCTGAGGCGGCAGCAGCAAGGACGTTACAATATATTCTTACATTGAAAAGAGAGCCATCTTGAAACTTTTACATCCTGTGTATTAAACAAAACTATTACTATCTGTAATGATGGTAATGCAACTGGTGCCTCTCTAGTTTAATCAAGACTGGTATCTGAGAAAGGAGGAAATCCCTAGTTCTGAAACTAATATTCTGTTCAGTCATCAGTACAGTGAGATCTGGGTACAGTAGTGCTTTCTGAATTATTGAAGGTAAGGGTGCGTAAAATGTAATTATTGTAAGTATTTCAGCATTTCAAGTAGTGATGGAAACTTCTATTAAAAGGCCGCAGGAGCTAATGAACGTCTTACCCAGCAATAACACTTGTTCAGAACCCAGTCTGAGCCTTGATATGAGTGCAGACATCATCGCCTGAGGTCTGGGACATTAACGCAGAGTGACAGGGATCCCTCAAGAGGCAGTGCTTATTGCCAAGCAACACCAGGTTAGTGTGTGATCTACAGTACCTGCTGCCTGGGAGCTTGTGGTGGTCTCAGGAAGAGCAGAGTCCCTCTTTCTCTCAGAGTCCACACTGCTTGAGGCATTGCAGGCCTTCTAGAACATGAGAGCTGATTCTCAGAGTGCGCGTCTCGGAGAAGAGCACAGTGCTCATCCCACTTGACTAGGGAGGATGTAAAAGAACCAGAACCCACGATTCCAATTTTATGTGAATCAGAAAAGAATGTGTAGTAGGATTTTACCCTGCAGTCTCGTAGAAAGTCTCCTCAATTACTCAGTTAGAGCACGATCTTCAGAAATTTGCTGAAAGTTCTCTGTTTTATTGAGTGCGATGATTTCTAAACTCAGACTGTCTTTGCTCCAAGACAAACACGAAGCAGGTCTTGGAAACTATATAAAGGAAGTTGGGAACAATTACAAAGCAATCAGCTACACACAATTTAGTTCTATTTTCTTGCATTTTTTATCAACATGTACAGTAGCATTCACAGGAAATTGCTTATAGTTGTGCATCAAGCAGTAGAGGGTTTTAAAATAGAATTGTTTTGGGAAACAGTGTAAGATTAAATCTTAACATCTGTATTTAATTAAAAAAATAGCCCGGATACAATTAATTAATATGAGTTAAAAACAAACTTCATGTTAACAGAGGGTAGGCTTTTTATTTTTCTAATGTCTTCTGAGTGAATGGACTCCCTAAAATATCTCATAACAATCTCGTAGGAATAACGTGTAATCCAATGATTGTTCTAGAAAGAAGGCAATAATGTTCACATACGGTTAGGAATGGGGAATTTGAGTTTTCCTACACCACGAATCCACATATGGTAGCTCTTCTGTCTGATGGAGGCGACCTAAGAGGTAAAGAAAAAAAACTTTCGGAATTTAGCGCAGTGTTGGGGTGTTAGTGGGAGGGATTACATCAATCGTTCATGGGAGTCTGAGAACATTAGGTAGCAGCCTTAGCTTTTCCCTGGCTCCTGGAGCGTAAAGAACACGGCACAGCATCACAACTGCTAGTTCACATACACAGAGCATCAGTGCTTGTACTTGAAACTTGTAAGCCGCAAAACGTCTTCTTTTTTGCTGAGGAGGAATGCAGTTCAACACAGCTTTCTACACAATAAACAGTTAATGTATTACCTTGCCTTGAGTTTCTCGAGTGTGAAATATTCGTTAAAAAAAACTTCTTCGGACTTGCAAGCATGACTGCGGGTGTCCGCTACATCTGTTTATTGCTCCTGTGTTTAACAGCGCTTGATCAGTCTCACACAGCTCAGGTTAGTACTTCCATCTTTCATTCGCTGCACAGTACAATGCGATTGTCACTAGCATTTTTAAAGCCAACCCAGTCTAAACCAGATTGCATTTATAAATCCGAGGTTTTCTACGAAGTTTTTTTGCTACTGCGTGTTTCAGATTTTTTCTGTCACGCATTCATTGAGATATTCTAAGAAAAAAATAATTAAATGTCATACTGCAGTTTTCCTTTTCATAATGACTGATTATTGTTGTTCTTTTATACACTACGTTCTTGTAAAAGTTTATATATATAAACTATGTGAAATACCCTGAATATTGTGTTAATCCATAAAGATTAAGACAGAACTCCTTTCACATCACCATCCGCAGTTCTAGAAAACAAAGTAAAATTAATTCCAAATTCTATATTTTGTTTGCTGGATAATACTTATTTTGTTTTTATTTTCTACTGCCATTGCAGATATGGATTTAGAAGAAAAAAGGCAATAATCTCTTTTATATGAAATGAAGTTGTGAAGGGATTTTGGATACAATTAAACTTCCCCAAGCCAGGGGATTTCTTTCAGATGTTTACATTTAGAATGCAAGTCTTCTGGAACACGAGTTTTGCAAATCAAGCTGGAACTGGGCTTGGACAGGTTTTGTGAAAGAGTGTGTTCACAATTGTGCAAGGTGGGCTTCTCTGCATTCTTGCTAGGGAGACATTGAATGAATTAATTTAGACACTGAACTAAATTCAAACACATTGTAACTTGACAAACCATGCAGTGCAAAACCAAAAAAATGGGAAATACCTCGATATATACTGTAAGCTTCATCAGCAAATTCCTTGCATTGATATAGCACATTTCATTATAAAGGATTCCAAAGTGCTTTTGAATTCACTCAATCCATTGCTTACACATTGTGCAATATAAACCTTCTCTTATATTAATAGTATAGTAATATTATTCTAGAAATTTACCTCTTTTAAAACGTCCGTAGGACGTTTACAGGAGACTAAATCTTTCTATACATGTGCTCATACACAGCCACAGTATTGGGACAGTAGGATCATATAATGGGAGCAGACTGCTGGAAGATAAATAGTACAAATGGCTTTTTTGCCTGTCTGTTGTGTGTCATCAGAATAATCTTACTTTGTATATTTCTTTGCTGTTTCTCTCTTTATTTGTCAAGGGCAATACAAATGCTGTATTATATATGAAGCTCTTTCATGTGGCATCAATCCTGCTTGTTTACCATCATTTTCTGGGGGGGATTGTTTCCACTTCTGAGCCTCCCAGTGAGACAAAGAGATTGTTAGTGCTCAGCTTTCCTTGAGACATTAGTGTTTTACTTTGTTTCAAATGGGTAGTAGCTATTGTGGTTTGTCAGTACGCCATTGAAAGTTTATGTGCACAAGACAGCATGAATACTTTCTAGCTGAAAGACACCTTATATATGCCATGTAAATTGAAAGCGCTGTGTGGATTAAAGTTGAAGCAATTTTCCTCAAATTAAAATTCTGTGGACTTCAAGAAACTTTTAAGTGGACTCATTTAATCTTCAATTGAGAATTCAAATGAAGTAGAATTTTATTTTGCATCTTGTATATGACTTCACTTATCATGCTTTGACATGGAAAATAAATGACTTATAAGGAGTCGAATTCATAGGGAACGGGCAAGTATTGTTTTTTCACGTCCTGTGTCTTCTTGTCAATGTGGACTAGAGAACGACCACCTAAGCCAATTCAAGGCTACAGAGTTATTTGAATTGCTTTTACAGAATTTCAAATAGTACTTTTTCATTTTCAGTGTTTTTTTTGTTTTGAAATCAACCTGATTTCAAAGGCTGAGCTTAATACAAAGGCGTACTTTTCAGTATTCTTTTGGTCTGAGCTACTTAATGTCATCCAAAATATACAGGACAAGCATTTGAACTGTGGTCCAGCAGCATCTGTTGAACAGCTTTAATCCATCTGCTATCCTGTCTGTCTTTATTAAAAAGCAGACTCATCTCACTTACATGTGTTTCAGAACAGCATCAGTAAGGACAGAGATACAGTATGTGCGCAGTGAACCACATGGTATCATAGCCGTGTAATGCTCTCCCTTGTCTATTAAACCAATTGACGTAAATTGCAACAACCAACAACCAACAACCAACAACAATAAAATGAAATCATTAACTATTCATGTCCTTCCTGTTTCTAAATATTTGGGAAGCCTATTATGTACCAGTGCAATATAGTAATTTACGGTAAATAAAGGTTAGAATTGGATACATTACGACTGTTTTGGATCTTCACAGAATGCGTATGAGGGTAAATATGTTTGACAAATTTGTGAAACAGTGCAGCATATGTTTGCTTTTTCGTAATTTATTTAGGGAAGTAGAACAGAAGGATGACTTAATACCTAAAAACGTTTTAGGGTTGTTAAAAAAAAATCTTCTGTGTTGTTTTTGGACAGAACTGCATAGACAAGCATCATATTGTGACTGTGATCCGTCAGATGGAAAAGTTTCTGAAAGGGCAGGAAACGCGGTTTGCTGAAGGGCTCCGCATTATGAAATCCAAACTGGCAGCTCTGCAGAACACTGTGTCCAAGTTCCCTCCAGCAGACCAACATACAGGTAAATACACTGAACAGAGGAAAGCATATTGCCAAGAAAGCCTGGCCAGCCAGCAGCCTTGATTCTGCTAGATGGCATTATAGTACTATGCTCCAGGGAAAAGCCTTAAATGTTTAGCAGATTTGCAAGTCTCAGCTTGAACTTTACAATGTATGATGTGATCAGATTGGTTGTCCCAATTGTCTTTGGATGCTGAACTACTTGGTGCACATGTTGGCCTTTAAAAATGCCTAAAATAAAAGTTATCAAGTTCACCTAACAATGATGTATAGAGCCTCATTTTACACTGATATTCCAACTTGCCTTACAAGTAAGTGCTATACTGTCTTGTTATAATGACATATTCAGCCCAATGTCTCTGAGTATTTGCCTTTCATATGCAAGAAGCTGCAGCTGTCCAGACCAAACCGGTCCACTTTTACTGTGCTGTCTCCCAGATGTTTCAGTACAAATTCCTGAGCTAGTCTGTGTCAGGTGATCATGAGAAAAGGTGGGAGCACACGACAGTATGTGTCCTGCTACTTGCAGCTGATGGCCGACATTACTTGAATTAAAGAATGTGGCCTGTGGCTCGTTGTGCATCTGTTGTGTTCCACGCTGTGACGATGGTTGTAGTTCATGTGGGCACCTGTTGTTCTGAGACGTTTGCAGCCTCCTGTCTGACTCCCACTGCTCTGTTTGTTGCTAACACAAAGAGTCCTTTCTGTTGGCTCTGAGCGTCCAGGACACCCACTAGTGGTTGGTTTCTCTAGAGCTCTCTTTGTATTTTAGGCTATTTTATCACCATTAAAGAGCAGAGTTTATGGTCATATGCTGTATTGTGATGTGATAAATTAGAGAAAAATACTGATGGACAATAAATCATATCTTTCATATCTCCAAACCAGTCATGATGGACTCTATGACCCCATGAAACAGCAACTTAATCTGGGGAGCATTTACTGTACATGCATCATGCTACTCGCGTGTATGAAGCTTAATGAGTTACAGTAGTCTGTTTTGTAACAAAACAGAGTAAAAGAAGTACAATAGTTGACTCTGTTTTTATTATTTGATTTGGAGTTTACGAAAGATAATTCACATTAGGTTATGTAAATATAACACTAAACACGCACACACATCGACATCCCACAGTGAGTAAGGGCAAGCTATGAAGACTTCAGTTCAATGTCTAAATCAAAAGGCGCTACTCAAGGAAAGGTCATTTCAGAAAGAAGATGTGCATATAATCTTATGAGATTATTTATAAAACAAAAAAAATGAATTGCCAGTTTATCCAAGTGCTAGCAAGAACAGTCCTCAATTCGATTGCTGCTGCTGTGAAGAATAGTGCAGTGACTTCCTCAATCTGTCTGTGCAGAGGCCGACCTGCAGCCCAGGTGTGCGGGAGATTAGTAGGGACAGTGCTGAATTTCTGAGCTTGCAGGCCCTCATATTGTATCTTTGATTTTAAAAACAAGACACAACGTCCTGCTACTACAGTGGTTATCACACCCCTGATCAAAAATCATAAAGTCGGTCCGTTCTTTCAACCTTTCAAGTATAGAATGAGAGAGAAGTAAAATTAGTCAAATTAACAATACATGAAGAATGACACACTTTTTAAAGTTTGCCTCAAAATATCTAGGTCTGATTTTTAATTTGTGTTGTTGATGATTTCTCTTCTAAAAAAATCTGGCATGTCTTGCACGCGCAGGGGGTGTGTGCACCCCAGGTTTAGAAGCCCAATGCTACTGGTTTACACTTATGTACTGTACACTCTTCTGCCACCTATGCTAAAGAAAACAAGAATCAGTGTGATTTCCAATGGAGAGAAATACAAACATAGATTCTTCCAGTTAGGGTATCTGAAATCATTTTTTGGTGCAACACAAGTACTGGAGTGGCACTTTAAAGTAGGTACAATATTAACTGTGTTTGTAATAAACCAAATAAATTCTTCATCTGTTTGTACACATACTGTAAGTGTGTGCACACATTACAAGTTTTGAATATGCACCTTACCTTAGAGTAAGGTCTAATAATAAGGTCTTATAAATACTAATTAAGTATTTTAATCAATATTGAATATGTTATATTTAAAAACAGAACTTTAATTAATCAAAGTAATTGACATTTCCATGAATAACATTTGGAATTTTATGTCATTTTTTTGTATTATGGTATTTAGTTCGACCTTGAAGTAGTTCAGGTAGGGAGCTGCGTCAGCATGCGCTGGCTGCAAAGGAACAGGTAACGGATTTATTCACACAACGTTTCAGCCTTTCTCTTCTTTTCAGCAGGGAATAAACCCGTTACCTGTTCCTTTAGTTCTACCAATTAAAAACAATTTTCCACTTATGAACTACTGAAAATTTAAGGTGCTCATATACATGAAGATGATGGATTTCTTTCTTCCACTCTTATGAATTATTACACACATGATTTAATTGAAAATAACTACCACCTGCAACTATTGATTTGACCAGAATCGGAAAAAGATTGACATTTTAAGAAATTTAAGACAACTTAAAGGAAAATCTTTTTTCAGTTTTGGCAGTAGAAAATCAGACACATATTAAGCCTATTAGTGCAATCACCTGTGACAACACACTTATATTTCTAGATTAATGGTTGGGTGACGAACACAGTTTTATCATTTTCCTGAGGACCAAATGTTTCATTCAGTCAGTGAAAATGCATAGATGAACAAATGACATAAAACATACAGGTATAACAGAACATTATAGAAGAAAACCCTGTGAATATAAAAAGATAACATGTTACATTTTTATATTCATTAGCAGAATATTTCCTTGAGTGGTCAAGACCAGCTAATGTGCCCTGTTGAAGGTTTCCAACCACTACAGTATAAGCTTGGTTAGAAACAATAAGGTATTGCTAAGTAAGTTAAGAAATAAGACATGCTATCTTCTAATAAATAATATATTGAATAATATATAATATTCAAATAAAGGGGTTCGGTTAGGTCATTAACAATGAAATTCTACAGGACAAGCAGAAAGTTTCTGTTTTATTCCCTGCAGTCACATGCCCGACACTGGAGGCTCCACAGCATGGCAGGAAGTTTGGATCGAAGCACTTCCTGGGTCATGAAGTTCATTTCACCTGCAATTCTGGGTATCACCTGGTGGGACCTGGTACCAGAGTGTGTCAAGAAAATGGAAGCTGGAGTGGAGTTAACACTGTATGCAAAGGTACCAAGATCTAATTCAGTCTTCACTGTTCGTAATAACAGGGTGAGAAAGAGAAAACTCACATTTCCATTAAATATGATTGAAAGTTTCTTTCTTACTTTTTCAACTTGACTAAGAGAACATAAACTTCAACACCTTGAATTGTTTTGTCTCTGAAGGCAAGCCAGATTGCAGTCAGGCAGTTGCCGAGAACACAGAATTTTGGTACAATTACTGGATTAGACCTATTGCAGATCTTTAAATGTCAGTGAAGATAGTTATTCCAACACACTTTAAAATGGTGTCTTTGAGATTGGCGTATCTCACCAGATGAAACTGTCTCGTTCTTTCAGACGCACTGTAAAGTCTGCATTATTATTGTGCAGTATTGGGAAAAATCCTGCTTCACTATTCATTGTGACCTTCAGAAATGCCCTGAATGCCTGGATGAATAAAAGAACTCCATCTGTGAAATAGCTGTGGGATTGTCAGTAGGGCTTTTAAAACAGCACAGGGGGGCACACGGACAGATAAGGAAATAAAGAGGCCTTTCTTTGGCTCTCCGTAACAGAGCTGCAGTGAATGAAGCTCTCGTTAAAGTCGCGTTACATTCCTGCATATAAAAACACCTGTACTGCATTCCTTGCTAAGAACAGATTATCTTCCTGTCTTGTATCTATCTGTGTCTAGTGTGACACCTGAGTATACTCACATTTCACGGCATTCATGTGATTGAAGATGTATGTCTTTATGGCAAGTTCAAGTAGGCATGGGTTAATTCCGTGTACATTTCACTAAATAGGTTCATGGTCTAATAGTCTAGAAATATGCAAAGCATGCTATTGATGGCTTTCTTGCCTGAGTTGCTGGCAAAGACTGAGAAATTCCTAGTGGTATGGTGTGCTCTCAATAGCATTCCCATGAAATAAAAAAATACTGAGCTTGGTACAGTATTATGTCTGTTCAGGTTCTCAAACTGAAACACATGCAACCAGTCTAAATTTGGAGCACCGCTTAAAGACCCCATTGAAACCAAAGAAAAATATAAACAAGAAGACTGTATTTAAAAATATCCAGGAAGGTGAAGTAGCCCTTGATTGTGCTCTGTACACTCCTGAAGTATGTGCTGCTTCTAAAACTAAATAAACACAGTAGGATAAGGAATGAAGAAGTCAACTGCACGGCATTTTTACAGCAACATTTTGTATTGCTAATACATATTATACAATGTGCTGTGAAATGCCTTTTCTGAACAATTTGCATTACTGTATGTGTACTAATATATTCAATAATAATCAAATGCATAACTTTCTGTTGTGGTTGTATATAAAGCAATATTAATGTGATTTTTCTATCACTGCATGAGCAACACTAATAACAGTTACTGTGATAGTGTAAACTGTGATAGTTTTAGTTGCAGTACGTTACAAGTGCTCAACTTCAGTACAACATATAGCACTGTGTGGAATGTGTAGTCATTTACTGCAAAGCTTTAGTGAAACATAATATAATGCAAAAATGGATAAAAGAAAAATGAACATCTGCTTAAATTTGTGCAATGAGCTGTTTGGCTAACAGATTGCAGCCAGGGAATGACACATCTGAATTCTAAATTTGAGCTACATGAAGAATTAACTTAGCTAGAGGTAAATTTGAGTGGCTACCCCAAAGCTGTCTTTGGAGACCCACCAGATTTATTATGAGTGTCAAAAAATGTTTCCTCTGAAATCATGTTTATATAAGAACAAAAAATGTTTCCTCTGAAATCATGTTTATATAAGAACCAATGCGCAACGCTGTCCTTGTAAGAGCAGAGCCATGTATAATTGGGATGCACTGAAAAAATATTCATGCCCTGGCAAGGGTAATGAACATGACTCATTTGTTACCAAAACACTTAATTTGATTTACTTTCCTTGCAAATCGGATGCAGTGTGTTCATTAAAAACTGCTAGAAGAATAATTTATTTGCTTTTAGTCAGTCAGAAGGACCTGTTACACACTGAATGCTGACCTAACAGACAATGGAACCCTTTATCAAACTTTGTACAGAGAGAGAGACAGTGATATTCATATGTCATGAATCTGGAGACCTTCTGAAAGGTTTTGAAAACCTCACAAATGTCTCCTTCTCTTCAATAGTAATTCATGCTTCAAAAGGAAAGACACAAAGACCTGCAAACATAGTTCTTCCAATTTCACAAGTGGAATTTGAAGCCAATGTGAAGTTATTAAAAAGCTTTACAGTACACTAGTAAAATCTCACTTAAAATATTGTGTTCAGTTTTGGTCACCATATACCCAAAATGTGTATTATGAAGAGAATTATAGAGAGAATTCAAAAAAGAGCAACCGGAATGATTCCTGGTTTTAGAAGACTGTCAAATACAGACCGAGAGTGTAGCTAAATCTCTAAATTTTGAACTTGGAACGAAAGGGGAATTCATTTAGATTGGAGAACAGGAAAGGCTTCTGCATACAAAGAGTAGTGGGGCATCTGGAACAAGACACTGTTCCTGGGAAAAATGGCTGGCTGAAATTATACTTTGACTTTGGTGCTAAATTACCAAATGAGCAAGATCTGCTGAATCACAGCCATAATATTGCAGATCCTTATGAAGTGTCATTAAAAATGAAACCAGGAGGTCACCATGTCTCTTCCGTTTGAATGTGAGAGGTGAGTGGGGGATTCCTGCTCCTACATTGTATACTGTGGTATTGAATATGTAGTTTGCAGTGGTAGACCCATGTGTATCAAGTGTCACTATGCTTAACAAAAAGTCAAGATACTCTTCAGCTTTTTGCTTATTATTATGCTATTATGCATTTACATTCTTTGTATTTAGTTATTTGTCTTGTGTAAAAAAAAACCTATTGTGTGATTTATTTATATCAAAGGAAAGGAAAGAGTCCAAAAAGTGGTAAAGAAAACATTGTTTAAGATTAAGATTTATTTTAAGATCACTTTATTGGCCATATACAATTTCTTGTATTATGAGTTTGTCTTTTTGCATACCCCAGCTTGCTCTCCATGATTGTTGCACAACACCGTATGTTAGAGGAGAGTGGTTCTTACCCTGGGGTGCACACACTCCCTGGGGGAGTGACACATGCCAGATTTTTCAAGAAGGTAAATAATTAAAAACACAAATTAAGCACAGTCACATAAGTACAACTACAGTACATTGTGACATCAGAACTAGGTATTTTAAGGTAAACTTTAAAAAAAAATTCAAAAAGATTATTGGTTTATATCCTCTGATGCGTAATTAAAGGCCACAACAGACTGACTAATGTGCCAGTTCAGACAGCAGTAGGCAGTGATCAACTTCTAAAACTATTATCAACAGAAAATACAGTTTAAGCCACAAAAGGCTACAGAACAGCTACTGCTGGTCGTTTTTTGCAGTATAGTTGCCGTATACTTGCTGGGGCCCTGGGTTCAGATCTTGGGGTGCTATCTGCGTGGAGTTCGCATGTTCTGCCGTGTTTTCAAGGGTTTCAAGGGTTTCCTCCAGGTGCTCTACACTCCCAAGACATACTGGTAGGTTAATTGGCCCTGGTGTGAGTGTGAGTGTGTGCCCTGCAATGGACTGGTGTCCCATTCAGTGTGTATCCTGCCTCGCTCCTGTTGTGTGCCAGGATAGGGTCTGGCTTCCTTGCAAGCCCGTATTGGATGAAGTAGTTAGAGAAAGGATGGATGATACAGAAGACAACAGAGAGAAAACTGAGCAGAACCGACAGAAAGGCATCACATACTAGAGACACTGGTGAATTGTACTTTGATCACCCTTTCAGATGCTCCTCAGAAACATACCTTTTCGCTTAAGTAATGAAGCTGATGTCAGTTTCAGCCATGTGAAAAACCTATTTTACTCAGCTAAAGGCTAAAAAGTCACAGCTGGATTTAGCCTTTCACTGCAACTCATCAGGACTTGAAAGTCACCAGTCTCCATCAGCAACTGTGTTACTGTGTAACTCTGTAATTTATCATGGCAAAGTATGTCGTGTCTCCCATTATGTGATGATTTTTTAAAAAACAACTAAATGTGTATAGATTTGTTTTGGAGTATTGACACTCAAAGGTTTAATAAACTCATGTGCAGAAATAAAGTACTCAAAGATGAATGACTACACACCGCCTGCATGTTAGACACACTTGTTTTTACGTACTTCGGATATGTTACAAATTTAACTTTCAAAGCACATAGGCTTCCCCACTTCCTAATTAAGAACATCTGCGATGGTTCTCATTAGCTAATGCAGCTGCTAACTTCAAAAATCCAGATTGTGTTTTCACAGCTTTGGACAAAGTAGAACAAAATTGCAATGCAGTAGAATCACAAAAAATTAAAAAGGCTACAAGGCCATAAGTAGACCACAATGCCATGTGCCATACCCACAATGCCCTAAGATCATTTATTTATCTGGGCGCAATCTGCTTCATACTGCAACAAAATACTTCAAACCCTCAGAGTGTTTTTGTATTCAGGCTTAGTTGTTTTTTGCCCTGCTGTGACCAATTTAAAAAAATGCAAAAGCACAGTTTGTTATTGCCTCATCTCACTTCTGTCCCCAAAAAAGAAAAATCTACTAGGTACATGTATACAGCTGGGATAAGGGGGGCTTGGATTTGTCAGCTGTGGTTTCTCTATGTCCAGAGTTTTTGCAAACTACGTTAAAAAATAAAAACACAAAGTAACCCTGTTGCTCTGGACCCCATTTAATACTTTTTTAAGAGTTGAAAATACATTTATTTTGTTAAGAAGAGGTCACTCATATATTGGAGGAAGCATCTATGAGAATCAATTTGCCTGGTTCCAAATAGCTGTTAGAGAGTGATATTGAGTGTTATCCTAATTTACTGAATAGGAGTCCCCAAGGCTGCTACTGACAGAGCTGTTTAAAAAAGAGGTTCTGAGTTAAACAAAATCCCTCTTTGCTATGTATACTAGCAGAATTATGTCTGAATGTTACCAAGGTGTTGCCCCCATTAATGGTCTAACCACAAAGTCCTAACCACATGATTCCAGAGAAAATGACAGCTGTCAGTGCACCAAGTTTGTGTCTGTTTCTGTGGTGATTTTTTATCCCTGTTTGGGCTCTTTAGCCAGGGGTAGGCCTCTGTGTGGCTTATCCAAAAGGCTTCTTTCTCATTTCTATCAAATAATGAAGTGTTGTTTCCGTCCTTTAATAACCATTACTCACTCTTCGTCATTTCTTTGCACACGTTTCCATTCTCCCAATGTGCATTCTCCAAGCCAAAAACAACACCCTTAAAATATTAAACACACATTCACCTCAGAGCTACAGCTCCTCTGTGATCGCAAAACATAAAGAACGTGTCACACCTGACAGAGATTCAAAACAGTTCTCTCACAATTCGCTTTTTTTAGATTTAGCAGGGATACAGACCCACATACTGTATCAGCCTGTTTCTACGTCGGTCAACTCCAATTAAAGAGAAACCCAGCTGAACCCATTTCCCTCTTTAGACATCAGTGAATGTTCCAGTAACCCATGCCAGAATGGAGGAAGCTGTGTGGAAGGTGTCAACCAGTACAAGTGCGTCTGCCCTCAGAACTGGAGTGGCTCTCACTGCCAGCATCAGACTCAGACAGGTCTGTAGCACTCTTCTACTCCCAGTCCAGTGGGGCCACAATCCAGGACTTTCAAGGTCTCCTTACATTATCTAGTCAAGTCCAAAGCTTCAAGTGGTGCAATAAAGTCTTATTGGAATCCCTTTAGCCCTTCGCAACAAATCATAAGCCGATGTTAATTATCTAACGGTGGAGACCGAGAAATCTTGTGCAGGAATGCAGCCCTTGCTGACCAGGAAAAGGAAACCTTGCTTTAGAAGGAAACTGCAAAATCCTTTCCAGGACCTCATTCATCACACAACGCTGTTTCTAGGCCATTATTATTGGTGATAGCATAAACTTACTAAAATCTCTACACAAATGCTCAGAAAATTGCACCTGTGTGTGTAATTGCATATATTTACCTTCTTCAATAAATATTTGCATACCAGATGAACAGCTATTTATGTGCTTACTGTAAAAGGGCAGAGTATAAGCATGTAAAACTCTAAATATAGACCTGAGCATGAGGTCATTATGTATTTCCACACCTGTTGAAGCCAAATGTACATTATAATACTATTGAGAGTAGGACAGCAGTATATCATATTTGTCATCTACTGTAGAGTGGAGGTTGGAGAGTAAAGCCGCATCTGTTGTGTTCAGCACCCCCAGAATGGAGCGTGATGAATGACCCGGCCTTCAGCCGAAAGCCCCGCTGTGCCAAGGTGGACAGGACACAGCAGTGCAGTTGCGACGCCGGATTTCACATGAGCGGCACCTCGGACAACAGCATCTGCCAAGGTAGGCCACATAAAGGCCTTTCTGGCCTGGCAGCAAAATGCCAACGTGCACATTAGCCAAGCTACCTTGTTTTCAGACTTTCGGTTCCCAGTAATGCCAGAATGAATGCATGAGACAACATGCAAACAGCTTCTGCAGGAAAAGAAGAGCCAGTTCAGGGCAGGCAGAAAGCTGCAGTCATCCTTGTAAGATGTAAAATAAAATACTGTGTAAAGAAAAAAATACAACAGCTCCCTAGCCAGGTAAAATGTGCATCCAAGTACACTAAAGGAAAATGGAAAAACTGTATGCTTTCCCTTTCCTATTTCCATGTTTTGCCAAGGATGTTAAGCTCCCTGACTTTCAATAAACCATTTAACACACTGCCTCCTGGGCCCCAAGCAGGCATGCAGATGAAGACTCAGCTCCTGGGCTGAATATGGAAGACTTTTTCCTTTGACTAAACCCCTGGCGTCAGGCCCTGATTTTAGCCATATGTTGCATTATGAAACTCTGTTTGCATGCAGATGTGAACGAGTGCGAGGTGTACAAGCTAGACAGAGCTGCCAGACTCTGCGTGCACGCCTGTGTCAACATCCCCGGCTCGTACCGCTGCTCCTGCCCCTCTGGATACAAATTGCTTGGCGATGGCCGAAGCTGCGAGGGTAAGTCGCCAAAGCCGTGATCCCCACTCAGTGCCCTGTGGTCTCCCCTGCAGCTTGACAGAAGCCTCATTCATGGCCAGGAGCCTTGTGCTTGGGGAGACACACGATGATTTATTTGCCGAGGGACTCATGAGGTCACATGAGCTGGGGCTCCAGTTGTAAATCACAAAGAAGTGAAAGGAAAGCTTTGGGCTTATTACTGTCTGTCTGTCAGAAAAGCACAGCCATGTCATAAATGTGCTCTGGCCATTTAACGGCAGAGCAGCGGTTTGGTCAAATTCAGTCTATTAACTCCTCTAACCTGGTCGGTTCTCACTAACTCTGGCTTCCAGGAGGTGTTTGGAGCAAATGACCTCACAGTTTGCAGGCTGGTGGAATGTCAAAGATGTCACATCTTCTGGGAACAGCTGTGCGCTGGTGCAACGGGGAAATGTGTCTATAAACTGAGTGTATTCAAGAGATTTCCCGAGAAGCTGCCTCTCTCATCTCATGACGAAACTGGGACTCGTGTCTGCATCTTGCCCTGTCTTGAAAACTCCTGTTTTGCAGACATCGACGAGTGCCTCACCTCTCAGCACAACTGCACCAGGGGCACAACTTGCATTAATACAGGAGGGGGCTTCCACTGTGTGAGCCCAGAGTGCCCCAAGTCCCATGGCAACGTCAGCTATGTGAAGACATCGTCATTGTAAGAGCACCACTCTCACACTATAATACGCTGGTAATTGGTAGCACCAACAAAATGTCTTTCAAAGGCTTTTGATCCAGTGTATGTGACCATATGACCCTACAATCCCTGGAACACGTTCAGTTAGGATGGAATCCTGAATTCATCTTTCAAAACACTAACGTATGCATTGAGTGCTAAATTGCATATTGTTAACTACCACGCACATTGTGATTCTACAAATGTTCTTAAACAAAAAAAATCCAGCAATAACAGTCACCAAACTTCTTTATTCATTAAATTATTAATTATTTCATTATTATAAATTTAAATGCACATTGAAAACAGCATTTATCTTCTGTTAGTGCCTAACATCGATATGGTTTTGCTGTTTCTTTATGATTAAATGTTCGCTGCAGTTTGCCCTGCTCATTCTGAACAACATTCAGACAAAACAAAGTGCAAATTTATTTATAATTTATAATTGATAAAAATCTACTAAAGTCAAAGGTTTGAAACTAACCTTACAAATGGCTATAATTTCTCTTTTCCACGTTTCCAGCAGTTCAGAAAAATGCTTTGCGCTTGTGAGGAAAATGTCATTATTTCATCACTTTTTCTCATTCGACAGCCAGTGTGAGCGAAACCCGTGCCCAATGGACAGCAGGCTGTGCCACCTGGCACCTAAGACTGTTTCCTTCCACTACCTCTCCCTGCCTTCCAACCTGAAGACGCCGGTCACTCTGTTTCGCATGGCCACGGCGGCGGCCCCTGGCCGGCCCGGCCCGGACAGCCTGCGCTTTGGCATCGTGGGAGGAAACAGCAAAGGGCACTTTGTGATGCAGCGCTCAGACCGGCAAACTGGAGAACTGATCCTGGTGCAAGCCCTGGAGGGCATGCAGGACATAGAGGTGGAGGTGGACATGTCCGAATACCTGGAGCGCACCTTCCAGGCTAAACACGTGGCAAAGGTCACTGTGTTCGTTTCCCCCTATGAATTCTGAAGGAACTGAGGACACGGCCTCTGCCTTTTTATTGCAATTGAAAGCATGGACTCTTAAGGACTCTATTGAATTATTTCATGCCACCCCAATTCCTGAAATGCCACAGGCAAAACACACTTAGTAATAGACTTAGCAATAAGCTAAGTGACCAGCCTGAGATCAATTTATCTACCACTAATTCCAAAATATATATATATAAAATAGGGTTGGAAGTGAGAAATAAAAAAAAATTATTGTACTTTTGTTGTCAGTAGCATTTAAAGAACATTTGGTGTGATTTGTACTTAGTTAGGGGGTAACGAGAATGAATGTAATATCAACAGAGTATGAATTTTTAGAATTACACACCTCACCCTTTGAGTAGTTCAGGTCTGAGGCCAAAACAATTTCTGTGGCTTGAAGTCTCTTTCCTGATTGTGCACTGCTGCGTGTAAATCAGTGGAACATTGGAATACATTTGATTCACTGATTATTCCCTTATCACATATTTGTTGGAAATAATCTTAACAAAAAATCATGAATGGAAATTTCAGACAGATAATTACCAGTAGTGTTTATTCATCTCTGTTATATGTAGCAAGTCTGTTTTTTTTTAATTTATGTAAGCTAGCGTCTCTTGTAGTTTTATATGACCACAACATGTGAAATCTATCCAGATTTAAGCAAATCTCAGAATTTTTATGAGCAGTTGATTACACAGTAAATCAGCTTGGACACATTTCATCTCTTATTTATGTTATGTCATAACTACAGTAATCGGACATAGCTTCCAGTATTTAACAGATATTTAACTTCGTCCCACGGCCTGTAATATGGTACTGCATTACAACCAGCCTTTGTATTGCACAAACTGTAATGTTTTAAAAGAAATAAAGTTTGATATAATTGTTTATCTTGTAGTCTATACCTCTGTGTTCACCCACCCGTGTTGGTGTCCACCCATTCTAATAAAAGTGTTTTCCACAGTGCTTACCACAGCTGCATGTCAATGCCAGTGTGCAGTGCTGCAGCTGATCACAGCGCTATTTTTCACATGGCTAAAAGCCGAAATTCCTCTTTCACTTTTGGGATTCCCAATTTTATAAGTAATACCCGCTGTAATATCTTGGAACACAGAAAATACATATATATATTTTTTACAGATTTAATTTATTTGGCTGATACTTTTATTGAAAGCAACTTACCCTGGCACTAATTTATGCAGCAGGTAATTTTATTGGAGCTATTCAGGAGTAGTCCTTCGCTCAATGGTACTACAGCCACAGCCTGCCTGGGGATGTAAACCCTGAGCCTTCCCATGATACATCAGAACCCTTAACCCTTAACTGCTGCTCCAGTTCTTATCAGAAATGTGTTTAGCTCATACCTTTGGAGTTGCAGCAGAACTTGCATCCATGTTAGCAAAGGATATCCAGATAGTATTAACTCTTTAATCTAATCTGATAACAACTTATTGACTACTTGAGGTTGCAGACTCCAGACTGCAGTTCTGCTCTACAAACAGTAACCAGTACCTTTTACATGATGAACAGCTCAGAAGGAAAACCATTTCCACCTTTCAAAAATGGCACTGATTTCATTTTAAAATAAAATAATATTTCCAGTAACACCAATTACGTCTAAACAGTAGTTTATTGTGTTTTTGTCTGTACAACTTTCATAGTGTTTTTAAGAGAAAAGCCTCTATCTGCTATTAATTTGTTAAAGGTTAAATAACACAAGGTTTCCTTTTCTAACAAGAGATCGACTGAAGAACCTGCCAGACAGCAGTCTGCACTAGAAATAACTATGCCAAAAGTATTTAATATTGACTGAAACAATAAGCATCAGGAAATGAAAATATACTTCAATGTGTTTTTCAATTATGTATTTGTAGAAACAAAGAGTAATGTCAACCATATGTGTCTAGTCTGTTTTCCACTATCTTGGGCTTTAAATCTCAATAAGAGGGTTGGAAAGAACCACACGCTGTTTAGGAAGGAAGATGCACATTCTTGGGTCTTATAAGTAGCTCTGAAATGAGACAGCACTGGAAGAGCAGACAGATTTCATGAGCTGCTTTATGTTTTTATCATTGCATCTATGTCCATATTGTTTTTGATTGACAAACTGCAATACTTGTATTTTTGTTTGGCTGCAAAGAATACCTTTCAAACATGAACGTGAGAAAATGTTCTCACCAGCAATTAGTAGTAGGTCTGCTACAATACTCACCCCCTTTTCAATGACGTCCCATTCTGTTGAATTAAAATTATGTTAAAAAGTGAATATTTTTAACCAAAGTCTGAATTCTCAAAGTGAACACATTTATGGGTTAAAGAAGTTAAATGTCAGCAAAAACTACAAAAATTAAAAAATATGTTATTTGCACAAAATGGGACATCATTGGAAGGGGGCAGAGTATTTTTCCAAGACATGGTACTTAAGTTTCAGGTACAGTAAATAATGAACAAAACAAACTCTCCCCTCCCTTTAGTTCCTTTGGCAAAGCACTTAGGTTTAGAGTGTTGTACCGACAAGAAATACCTGGAAAATATCAACTCGGAAAAAAAATTCAGACACTGAATAGGTAGACTTTTGGATATAGGAAACCCTGCTGGACATCATGAAGGAAAACTAAAAGTTTCTGCCCTGTAAAGCATACAATACAATCTTAGTAACTTAGGAAACAGTGAAAACTGGGCATAACATACAATTTACATAAATTGATTAACCAAATGAAAAGGCAGAAACTGGCTAAATTAAAACATAAGAGGTTAAAAAACTCATTTAATTTGTGATAATGTATATTTTACTGCTATAAAATCATTATCAGTCATTGTCTGTATTACATAGTCTACAGAATGACTGCATGCCCAAAGATTTCTTTCAGTCCAGCAGCAGATGTGGAGTATTTGGGATTCTAGCTGTTTTGAGCGGTGCTAGTTTTGCATATACTTTCTTGACATACTGCTTTTCCTGAAACATGGATTCAGGAGACAATGTGTTTTCATGAATTTGCCTTCACTAGTCTTATCATGTGACACATACCATAGCACTTATCATGAATTCACCACACCACTATGCTATTCTAGACCACACTTTTACAATCCCTGGAGTGAGTTTCATTTTTACACAAAATAGAATTCTGTGATTTACATTATTTCTACTATTCTGCAATTATTTCAAGTACTCGACATCACATAGAGCTTCTTTTTTCAAAAACTGTATTCCACAAATTGAATACTCCTAAAAGAAAAAATCCCACTCACGATTCTTCCTATTTCTTGAAACAACATGGGTAATGCTTGGCCTTTCAATCACATTTTTATATTGCATCCTAGAAAAAAAAACTTTTTATATTTAAAGAAATGTAATATTTCAAGAAATGTAATGCAAGGCTGAAAAAAACTACAGATTAGCAATGGAAAAAAGCCATAAACCTGTATCGGTCACATGATATTTAAGGTTCGAATATGACAGAGTGAACTGCACAAAAGAAGCAGAAGAAAAATACAAGAACGGTATAAAAAAATCTGTTCCTTTACCCCTCAATGCAACAACATAAAGGACAAATGTAACAACAGTTAACCATATTTCAACTATAAAACACAAAGTAGGCACTGTAAAATGAATCGGATGTATTCATAATGAATTGTGGAATTGAATTTCTTAATAGCTGTATCCATTCATCCATCCATTTTCTAACCACTTAATCCTATTCAGGGGTACCGCGGAGCTGGAGGCTATCTGAACAAGTAAGGACGCAAGGCAGCATACACCCTGAGTGGAACACCAGTCCATCGTAGGGCAGATACAGACCCAAACATTAAGACACTCACACCAGGGCCAATTTTCCAAGACGCCACTCAGCCTACCAGTATATCTTTGGGCTGTGGAAGGAAACAGGAGCTCATTGGATATACGAGAAGGACAAATAGCTTTGACAACTACATTTCTTTTTCTACCAGTTAATAATTTTGAAAAATGTCCAATAAGTTGATGATCTGAAGAAGAATGGAGACAATTTCTAGATGGAAATATGTGCTGGCTTTCAGGAGAAATGAGTGCTGTGTCGTGGAATTTTTGTAATACCAACTATTCAGATCAGAAATGCAAAACCTCTGTAGGAGTAACTGACAAATGCATCATTTTCACAATTAAAAATACAAACACCTCATTAGGTCTAGAAAGGATTTTTTTCATTTAATGTCTGGCAACCAAATTATAATGGACGTGTAAAATGAAAAACAAAAGAAAAAGAGGAGTAAAGTCAACAGACATCATGCCACCCAACACATCTCTTCGAGTGTGAAGGGCTCACATTCTCTCAACAGTAGCTGTTTCCCAGAAAAAAGGCTGCATTTAAGTCTTTAATAATTGATTCAATGCATGCCCAGACATTAATCTGCCAAACAGATTTTTCTGATTATCTGAGGAAAGAACATATCTATAAAGGAAGTTTTGCATAAAAATAAAATCTCAGGGTCGTTCAGTTAAATAGTGCAACTGCACGTGAATGTTATTCGCAGTCAATGAAGGATACCATTGTAAGGGTCATTTGTTATCTCTGGGTTATGTTCTGGGGGCTATCCTGTAGGGAGAGCACATGTCATGAGCACTGATATAAACAACTAAGCATGTTTTAGTAACACCAGGTTTTGCCTCAACCTCTGAAAGCAAATACAAACCCACATATGCAAACCATTTTCTACCAAGCACTAGCAGGTTTTTATGACCAAAAAGCAAATAATTAATCATTTTACTTCAAAATTTATAAAAGTTGGATCTGTTTCAGACATTTAAAACAATTGCTTCATTGCAGTTCTGTCGGAAACCTCTAGGGCAATTTATGATCTCATACAAAATTACATGTGGGGTTCCTTACAATTTTATCAAACGTTACCTTTAAACTAGCCAAAATGAATACACTTGTGAAACAAAGGAGCCTTAAATTTTAAGGGGAGGCAGTTTTCAGCCAAAATGTGGTAAGAATTTATATAACTACGGAGATCCTAGTAATCAGACTTCATTGGTTCTGAACAGCATCACACAGAAAACAAAAAACATTGTTGAGGAAGAATAGAAGAATAATTTCTCTAGTAACAAATACACGAAAGCCACATGGACCAAAACTAAAAATCATGATCCCTAAAATGAAAATGGCCCTGCGGTATTATGTTTGAACAGAGAGCGTGTAGGACTGTCACAAACTATCAGTGCTTAATGCAGAAACATGTTCCAGAAGCCACAGTACAATTCTGAACACAAGCTAAAAACATTTTTCCAGCAGTGCAATGATCTCTGCTGTCACTGAGAGCTCTCCACAGCCCGGTCTTCCACTGAGCACAGCACTGCATGAACCTTGAGTTCTGAGGGACTGAGAACTTGAACCCAAACTGATTCGTTTTTTTCCGGAAGGGGGAAAATCCCATATTCTTTTTATGATGATACAGTATTCTAAAACCATGAAAATGGTTGCAAACTAGAGGAGGTCATTCAGACTGTCTTGCTCTTTTGAGAGTTTAGGAACTAACTGATTCTAAAATGTCATACAACGATTTGTTGAAGGAATCCAGAGTTTGTGCCTCAACCTCCCAGCAGGGAAGCCTGTGCCAAAAAATGTCATTTCCATTTGTTTACTCTAAAGGGTTGGCTAATCCTCCTAATTATAATCTGCAAATTTGACCAGTTTTCTAGCTATACCAGAATCTAGATCAAAATCTAGAAAAGAAGAGCAGTGGTCCTTATACAGATCCCTGTGGTACTCCACTCGTGGTCTGCTGAATTGCCTTTTTAGATATTTTTGATTTTATAAATTTGGGTACAATCTATTCTTCTCCCTTTTCTAGACTGAACGGTTTTAAAAAAATTTATCACATATTCAGATAATACACTGTTTCCACTGCATGTTTGCTAACCTCAATCCACGTTCAGACATTACCCTGGATTACTATGGATTTCAATTTGAGAATTAACTTTTTATAAAACACCTTAGCAAAAGGTTCTGGAAGTCTGAATGTATCTTGTCAAACATTTTATTGTTAACAGCTGACTTTGTTATTTGTTCAAATACCTTTACTTTCTTAACCCATGTGAACTGTTTCTTAAAATGCCATTACGTTGTAAGTATTCTTGTAGCTCAGATCTATTGTGTATCAATAACAGATGTAAGACTAACCAATTGGACTTCTACAGGATGAGAAGAGAATGATACGTTGTTAGCACCACTTTTATCAGTTCACCAGCAATTGATCACATTTTAAGATCTATTTAGTCCAAAATAAGGGCAAGAACATGGAAGACACATGTAAGTTTTGTACACTGTTGTTTGACAAACAGTAAGTTAGAAGTCAGGTATCTCTGAAATTTAGGAGAAAATTAAAGTTAATTAACTGAGCAAAATAATGAAAGGGATCCAGTAGCACTGGTGATTCACAGCTCAACTGAAACACAAGCCATTAGATACAGCAGATCCCAGGCCTGGGGCTGAGGAACTCTCCTATTTAGTGGTTTAGGAAGAACATCCCTCATTTTCTGAAGTATGACTGCAATATCAGGCTCCAGCAATTCATTACTATTAAGATGTAGACTCTCACTGTCAGTTATGCTAAAATACCCCCAATGTTGTTGGTCATTCAAAATATAGGACATGTTATTGATCTCTTCTATTGTGAAATCCTGTATGCAATGTTCATGCAAAGAATATTTTTTTGTATTAATAATCCTCTTATTTCAAAATTACTCCAGCTTTTAGAGTGCTTCTGATGTAGCTAGTCCTAAAAAATGCTGATTGTTATTTGTTGCTTGCATTGCAATATTCTGTTCTGCCTCTGAAATTCGAATGTCCTTTTTTCAGCTGTGCCTGTAGGTTGGTACTGTTTACACCATTTCCATGTTTGAATCTTGGTTCTACTAAGCTTTCTGAAGAGCACTGTCTTCCCATCAGTTTTTTTATTTCTGCACTTTGCAATGCTTTCCTAGATTTGGACTTCAGGAACAAATTTTGGGCCTTTCAATATTTTCCTAGGCAAATGCATTTCTGAGGTGTTGACATGTCTTTGTCTCTTATTGGTTCTGAACTCTGCTCCCAGTTCGCTGCTTATAAAATCTCTCCAATTTTCCTTTCTTATTTTACCAGGTTAGTCAACCAAGTACAAATGTTCATCTACATCGACAACACCGATACTCAAATATTTGGATTCATGCAACAGAACTTGCTGACTTGCTCAAGAATAACAAATCCAGCTTCCCCAAAAAGATTTGATTTGATTGCACATCTTCATGTCAGAAAGAACATTACTACTAGACCCACATTGTCACTGGGGGCATTTATGCCATAAGGATACCACTTATAATTTCATAAACTGTTTCTTGAGCAACATTTGAATTTTGTATTAATACGTTCGTATGCATCATTCCATCATTAAGGAGGATCCTTCACAGTGATAAACAAGACTCACAGGGTTTTAATTTTTTTAAAACCCTAACAGTGTGAAAGAGGGGTTAAGGAGGTCTCTATAAAGGTTCTACTGATCACCCTTGAAACTCATCCATTATCTTGACAGCTCTCCACAATGAAGGCAATTCTTGTTCTTCTTATGGGCATCAACCAGCATTCACAGACTTGCCAGGACCTTTTTGTGATCTTCACAGGTTCACAAGAAGGTGTCACAATTCCTAATATTTAGTTGTAGTTAATGGCTGAAATCTTTTAAATGCAAGCAGCTGGGGTGCCTTCTCTTTACCTAACCATAGTCAGCCCAAGATCACAGCAGCTCTGTGCAAAAAATAGACCCACTGTGCCAAAGAATATGTCGGCCAGAAGCTCATTTGTTCAGGTTAATTTTTCCATTGTTTGCAGCCGACGTCCAGTGACCATCTTAGAAATATCTCTGGGTAGAGGGTGGGATATTCACAGCAGGTGTTTCACCCTCATCTAGCATATCCTCATGTCTCAGTGTTGTCCTTTCCAGGACTTTTTCTGGAAGCACACAAAATACTTTTATTTCATTTTTGAAGTACTTTTAGCAGGCGTTTCTACACAACTAATAAAGCTGGTTATTCATTAAATGGTGGTGTAGAGTGATAATATCAAACTACAGTGTATTAAACTAATTTTTAAAGAAAACTGAATACTGCGAGTGGAAATCAGAGAATTGGTCCCATGCTTCCCCCTAGTGGTAAATAATATATTAACACATGACAATACTACAGGTGTTGCTCTACCTTACAACATACAAAGCAATCTACAGGTAACTTCCAAAATAAAGGAAACACTTGAGTAAATACAAGTAGATCCAAGCATATTTGAAACAGGTGCTTTCACACAGGTGCCATCCCATCATGCTGAGGGTCATGTATAAAAATGCTAGGCAGGCCCAGGTGCCCATTATTTTGGCTGACATGGCTAGAGGAAGAGATCTCAGTGACTTTGAGAGAGGGGTGATTGCTGGGGCACGTTTGGCAGGAGTTTCAGTGAGGAAACTGCTCAACGTGCTGAAGTTTCATGAGAAGGAGTGGCTGGGGTGATGTCGGCATGGAAATCTGCGGGAAAGGTGTCATCAACTAAGGGCAACAGTGGAGGAAAGTGGATACTCCTCAACCATGATGTCCGTGCATCGGTTCGAGATGCAAAACGGACAAGCAGCTCTGAATCAGCTGACTGCAAATGCCAGTCGAAGCAGGCAGCAGGCAGTTCCATTCAAGTCTGTCGAGAACTTCACAGAGACCACCGATACTACGAAAAGGCTGCAGTGCATAAACCCCTTAGTACAGCTAAAAATAGATGTTTGCAAGTAAAGTGGTGCAAAAAACACGGGCAGTGGTCGACTGAGTGGTGGAAGAAAGTTATATGGATAGATGAGTCATCCTTCACCCTGTTTGCAATAGAAGCCTCCAGGCTCGACTGCTTGTTTCCCAGGGTGACGTGTTCTGGAGGGTTAAGGTGATGGGTGCATTTTCCTGGCATGGTTTGGGTTGACTCATCCCCTTAGAGGGCAAGGTAAATCTCGCTCTACAGTACAAAGTTCATCAAAGCGGGCTGAATTCATACATCAGAGAATTCACACGGAAGAATTCATATGAGTCCATGTATCTTTGGCCTGCATCTTGGTTTTTTTTGCACCATCAGTGGCATCACTGGACAATAAAATAATGTTCGGCATGTATTCCAAATATTTAGACCCATCATTATCACAATTTTCCAATTAAATTTTCCATTCTTAAATTTAAATATTTGAATTCTTTCCTCCTTTATTTACGTCCAAATAATTTTCTTTCTTAAAACCAGGAAACAAACTAGTTCCAAATACCTGAAATAGGGCGCTAAGGAGTCAGTGTCCATCAATAACACTGTTAACGTGGTTAAAAGAGAGGATCTAAAAGAATCCACGACTGTCCCGAGAATGTGATTCTATCAGTAGGACAAACCCCACTTACAATCTGTAACTCCAGGATGTCAAGACCACAATCTTCAGTGTCAAAATCAAGCATGAAGCCCAGATCTGTAGAATATAGACTCTGCAGTAAAGAGCACATCAGCAGTGACCCACCAGACTGCAGCACAGCTGCAGGAGACAGTGTGGACCTCCTACCAAGTCCAGCCTGTTTTGAGACCACACAAATGTTTCCATCTTACAGCATGTTCCTGTGTTGTTCCACATGATGGTAAAGAATGGGGGAACCACACAGGAACATAAGATGGGAACCTTATTCTTGTTAAATAAAACAACATAACAGACATAGCCTTGTAAACCTCAAAAAACATTTTAAGACTCATCCAGTCAAAGAAAAGTGCATATGCAGAACAGTTCAATTCCAATAAAACCGTTTTATTTCATATTTACAATAAATTTAATTAATACTGAAAAAACACCCATTCAATGAAATGGAAAAGAACTGGAAACACAACTGCATCAGCAGAGCAGAGCGTTTGATGACCAATATTCTGTGCAATACATTACATCACTGCAATACCAATAGCAAAAGTAAAACATGGAAGGCATGAGAAAAAATATAAATAATAAAGAAAAAAATATTTTTGGTGAACCTACCACCCACTAGATAAAAACACTGTTTAGGTGAAAAAAGAAAATTTGCAGTGTACAATTCACTCAGAAACCATGGCATGGCATGTGTTTTAACTGCAGAATATCTCCCTGTCACATTTGTACTCCTAAAAGTTCAACTGAACTACTCATATTTACTGGATTTGTACAGTAGAAATAAAGATAATTACCTATTTTTTTCTGTAAAGTGTTCCCAATACAGTGAAATATACATACTTTTAAAGGCTGACTTTAAAAGAGGCACTTTTTATTAAAACGAGAAAAAAAAATGTTCCCTCATATTTAATAATACCATTGCTTTAAGACTAAATAATCTGTAATGGCGTAACTGAGTTTCGTAAACTACTCCTCAAAAGTAAAGAAAAAAAACCATTATACTAAAGGCTTTCAATGGGTTAAGCACACTTCAAACAGCTATAAAGGCAAATAACAGAAAAACCATGAAGAATGCAAACTTGTCATTTTGCATTTTCTGACAACGTAATACTCTCTGCTATGCAAAGAGTAAAAAGTTTGTTTCTAACTCTCAAATTGGAGCAGAACAAAAATCCAAACATAATTCCAAAACACAACTCAGACAGAAACACGATGATTAAACACTTATGTCAGACTATATTTACTACACAGCAGAAAAACACCAGTAAAGGAAATGCAAACCATTAAACATCTTGGTGTCAGACGTTATCTTGATTTTGTCCAGCACAGCCTCACAAAATAATATGCTATAAAAATGACAGCCACATAGACCCGGTGTAATTGGTTTTATAGAAGTCTAGCTTTGGTATTTTAGGAGCTTTGAGAAAATCCTTCCTTTTTTCTTCCATTTTGGACAAAGAACTGACAAAGTGTAAGAGCAAAATAAAGTCCAAGAAAGAAAACAAAAAGTGACTTTTTTTATTTTCCTTGCTTGGCCTGAACTGCATACTACTCAGTTTTGCATATAAAAGGTTTTCCTTATTGTGAGGCCCACAAAAATTAGACAAACTGTCAAATATGACCCATTTCCAATTTAAATCATGGAACACCAGTAATATTGAAAGTGCATTTACGACTTCATCCAATATTTAAGATCTCCCCTGTATTCATAACTACATTTTCAAAAATGATAATGGAAACATTTTGTATATTGCTTAGGAATGAAATGGAGAATGAATGATATTTATAAAAGAAAAAAAGTGTGCAATCCCTGAAGAGGCTCATTACATTAAGTTAAATTATCAAATGACCGTGCAATCTGTTATATATTTGGTCATCATTATTGCCAGGCAAACCACTGACAGAGAACAGCCGTTTATATCACTCCATCTTCGACATCTCATATTTTGTTGTCATTATTTCCTAGGGTGAAAACAAAGACAGTTACTAATTACAATGTGGTTGTATTACACACTTATTTATTAAAAGCATTGGCATGTCAAGTCCATAAAATATTTGGTTGTCTTGCATTAAGCAAATCAGCTCTTTGCATATGCAGTGTATTTCTGACCTATGCATTAAATTAGACTGTATGAAAAATGTTATTATGGCCATTAAGGGTACCATCTTTGTTACTTCCAAAAGGAAAGAAAAATAGAGATTAATTCTAGTTTCTAATGTACAGAGCACAGCCCCACAACACAGCAGAACTGATCTTTTATTCCTTTTATTCCTATCATCATCTGCTTGTATTAAGTCCAATCCACTTGAGCCAATGGCTCATTCAACCATGGTACAGCTTTGAACAAGTGTAGTTTACAAAGTGACACTTGGATAATACCAAACATCAGACAAAACTCCATTCTGCCTATTCATGTCAGTGAACAACAGTAAACAAGGTAAAAAGTCTTGAATATTAAAAATACCTCAGAATTTGTTCCACGTGATTATAACAATTTTAGGTTATACTCCCAAATAAAAATAGTATGAAACAGACTGTTTGGAACCTCTTAATCTGGTTGTGCGTAACAAATGTAGATATTTTCTATTCATTTTTTTTTTGCTACATTTGGCATTGAAAAGTTTGATAGAATGATTTCTTTAAGGATTAATATAGTTGTGGAAATGAACATTTCTACAAAGAACATCTGAAAATATTTAGTACTAGTGCTCCTAAATTTCAAGAAAAGGAAAAAATGCATGCATTTTTTTAATTCTTGATAGGAATAAGATTAATTTACCTCATCTGAATCCAGGAGGACTGGCAGGGCTCTGTAATTGGAAAAAATGTTTTTTTGGCATTGTTATGAACTGACAAGGTAAAATGAAAACACTAATTACCTGAGAAAGCAAAGCAGATTTGCATGAAACATGGCATCTTTTAAAATTCGAGGTCAACAGTACAATTACAGTTCTAAATTCTTAGCAAAAAGAAATATGAACCAGAGACACCCGACTCAGAGAGCACACCTAACAGTCTAGCTAACAGAAAAACCACACGGTCACTTATACTTACACATCTGAAAGTGAAGATGGAATGTTTTCTTCCACCCATCTTAAGTCTTCATCCTTTAAAGAGAACAAGACAAGCTAACCTCAGACTTAAGTCCACTTGTTAAATTTCATCAGTATAACTTCATTTCAAATTTTATATAAAGAGTAGCAAGGAGGCTCTCTAGCGAACAAGGAGACGAGACCAAGGCAGACTAGCTCTAGCCCTGTACACCCTTCAGGTTGTTCGTCATGGAGCCTGCAGAGAAATGGGGTTTGGTGGTGAAGGGGGGGAGTTGGGCACCTCCTCCCTGCAGACTCCACTCACTGAGGGGTTCTGGTGTGTTACCTCAGGCACCTCGCCTGCCTGGATCAGTCTGTCTCGCCTCTCTCCATTCAAGAGGGGGACTGGAGCTCTTCTGTTGCCCGTGGACGAGGAAAGCAGACAGAAGGATATTGGGTCGGGGGAATTAACAGCTTTTATTTTACCCACCTCTTTACTAAAAACTTCCCCCAATCACTCCCTAAAGATGACAAATTTGTTTCAGACACACTGATACTTACAGGATGAGCTACAGGGTTTGATGTCCCATTTGATTCAGTTTTTGATGATCTTTGTTTGATGCCATCAGCTAAAAATGAACACAATATATTAAATTCCAGTAACAGAAACAGAAAGCACAAATGCACAAAACACACACACAAAGCTTTCAAAAGTTTACCCTTTCCTACAGGATATTCAAAATTTTAATTCTTAAGATTACCAGATTTCCTGAATGAAAATATAATTTATATCACAATTTTTTGGTATTGTAGCAGTTCTGAAATCATCCAAATTACTAATTATAGCAGCAGATTTATTATTAAAAGGATGGTGTGTATGGTAGTCTATTTTAGAATGATTTAAGCTCTAAATTTTGTAATTGTGTTATTACCTCCAATGGTAATGCATTTTTTGCAGTTTCCTTTGTCTCTTCACAGTTTCTCAATGTGATGGTAAGAAAGGTGAAGGAGATTATCCCCCACCCCCAAGTCCACAAAAAGAGCACTTAACCAAACAACCTGTTCCTATGAGTCTACTGAGCGATATAGTAGCCACAATTGCTTTCATTTTAGTAGTGCATGATATTTAGTATGACGGATCGTCATACTAATGCAGATCCAGGAGAATAAGCCTATTTAAACAAAATGCCAAATTAAAAACTAAAACATTGTCTTAATAGCTGTACCAAACCAAGTGAATATATACCTGTAGAACAGCATTAGAAGTGTTTCTAAGGAGAAAGGACATTATTCCTATTAGGCTGGTTCGGTTGTTCTTATCTAATTGATCCCCAAAAGTTCATCCAGCGAGTTCTGGAACCATCTTGAAGTCTCACGTTTCACATATATCTCTGGCTGTTTTGTAACAGACCCCCACAACTATATGATCAGGTACATCACAATACTCGCAGAACCTACCTAAATTATCTGACAGCAAAAACTCTTCAATCTCTTCATCATCAGAGTCATCCATTAATGGTGTGAATGCATATCTTTGGAAAAATAAACGCACATTTAATTTAAGATTAAATGGGAGGCAGCCAGCACAGGGTTTTGGTTAATATTCAGATTTATACCGTATGCAGACCTCTGATTGTTTGCGGATGGCCTCCACAGAAACATGATTACCAACAGCATGATGGAAAACAAGAATCTCCAGAAGGCTTCATCCACCCAAAGCTCTCTCCAGTCCTGTAGACACACAAAGAAATTGACTTTGAAGTAAACATGGATGATATGCTGCATTAAAGAACTAACAAGCACTATATTATAAAACTTACAGTATCATACTGTTACACATTGGGGAGGTTGTAATAGTTAACAGATGTTGGATAATAGTCAGTCAGTTCTGCCGTCAGCTTGAGTACGAAAAATACATAATTAAACATTCCCATTGAGAACATACCAAATGACGTCATATGACTTCTTTAATATACTGTGAACATTTTCGTGGTTGAGAAATAAAAAGGCTGTAGCTAAAAACACTGAAAACAAAACTAATGCAAGGACACAAAGCACCAATATCTACATAATGTGATGTACAGTTGAAAATGAGTTCCAGATCCCACAATTGCATCCAGACTTCACATACTCACTTACTAAAACTGACCAAGCCTAATGCATTCAGAAATAGACATGGAAGAAAGTAATCCAATTTCATTAAAAAATGTCCACTATAGGTGAGACCACACTCTAATCTCAATGGAGGAGACAACCACTGGTCCTTAGTTAATAATGCATTCAAATACAAACAAGAGTGACACACCTTGCCTGGCAGATTTTAAAAAAGGAAGTTAAAAAATTCTACATATACAAACATTACAGCTTATTTCTCTACATTTCAGTCCCTTTGATGCCCAAATGCCTGAGGAATCCAAGGGGTGAAGAGTAGTGCCAGAACCCTCTGGTTCCAATATCAGCCCCCTCCAGTTCCAGCTGTACCACTCTACAGCCAGGCCATTGCAAGCACATTGCCGATCATGTGATCTTGCCTAGTTCTCCAATAAATCCCAGTTTCAAAAGCTGAAATATATGTGTTGTGTCCACTCAACTGGGGGGTTTTTATTGGGTGGGATAACCACAAACTGTACAAACACATCCATAGATACCAATCTATACCAGTAAAAGCTACCATTCCATTTATTAGCATCATGATCCTCTGTTGTCCATTCGTTTAGAATGTTAAAAGAACTGAAATCTCTTGTGTGTTAAACAAAGGACACTACAAGAGGACATGATCCAAGTAAGATCTTTAAAGGAAATTTAAAGGAGAGCTTTGTCAATGTTGTTAAGACCAATAGGCATAGAACGATTAAAGCAGAAACTAAGTGATTAAGACGACAGGGTTGTAGAGATTTGAATACAAGAAGCTATCTACTCATGGTGTTGAATCTCATTACCAGACATCAAGACTCAAGCAACATCTTGATGCGATTAATGCACAACTAGCATCCAAATGAGAAGGATGAGCCGAATGGCCTCATCCCATTCATAAAATACTTGCCCAATTCATTTTTAATAATGAATCCACAAGAAATTAAATAAACTTTCTCCAGGAGTTAAAAGTTTTTAATTTAACAAAAAATATCACATAGTGCTGTGTAGTGCCTTAAATAATTACAATAGTGAGTAAGACACTTGTCTTACCAACATCAACGTGATATGAACTGTCAAAATTCACAGTACTCACTGACTGACAATCTGCCAATCGAAACTTTTTTGTTGTCCATATCATGAAAATTATTGAAGCTGTAAAAAGAAAACGGACATTAGCTCTTTGTGCATCCAAATATTTTGGATTCAAATGAATTATTGCACTGGAATACTTACCTATTATTGCAAATATTAATGTATTTGTAAAGTGCCTGTAAAGAGATAACTTCACTGGATTTCTCCTTAATTTTAATGTCTTTAGGGTTTGAGCCAAACTGACAAATATGTGGAAAATGGTCAAGGAAAAAACAAAACAGCGTCATAAAATGCATAACACTAAGATGTAGTTTGACCACACACGCTTGTAATACTTCACCATCAGGACATTTACCCCAGTTGAATCAGTCTCATAACTAAAGTAAAGAGTAAAGAAGCCAGTACTGTAATCAAATCTTTAAAAAGAAAAAGAAATTGTATTTATATAGGCACCAACACAAGCAACTGACAGAAACAAGTAGCATAATAAAAGGATATCCACCAGCATAAACCAGAGTCAAGCAAAGCCAGAGGAATACTGGCAAGAAGGGCAAGGTCAGAATCTTTTGCCTAAGAAAGAAAATGTGAAACTGAGGAATTCAGTGGCAGAGCTGTGGTAAATTCTGGATTGTTAAAAAATTTACACTGAAAGAGTATAAAACATGCATGCAGACAGTGTAAAACACTCCACCTGATTCTTAGTCAGTATTTTGCAAGGTCTGAAACTCCTGAAAACTACATCTTATTTTAAAGTTGAAATGGCCTTCTTTATGAACACTCTCAGAAAATACTGTGGCCCAATTTTCCCTGTGGATAAATAGTCTATTTACAGCAATATTATTTAATAAAACTCCTGCTGCATTAGCTTTTTAAAAAAAACTAAATCCCTTCACTTTTCCATGTCCCAAAAACATTTTGAAAAGGATATGAACCACGCAAAGCCGGTATTAAACATGTTTAACACAATCTCTGATATGAGGGCAGGAGCATTATCGCGACCCTTTCAAATTAGGAAAACAAATTTGAAATTAAGCAAGGATGCTCAGTGCTCCAGACATAAAAGATTCCAGTACCATAAACTTATTGAGAGACTTGGCTTCGCATCGATATATTTCATATTTAACAGCAAAAAACAGATACAAAACAACTTAAACATTCTATGATCAGAATAGTGATATATATACCAGTATATATTAACACATTAGTATAATTATTTTTCCACTTCATCAATCGCATAAAATAAAATAATTTACCCCTGTTATTCTCAAAACTCCTTCAACAGCTGCAAAGATGAAATAGAGAACTCCTAACCCAACAACTCTGTGCATCACTGTTCCTAGTCGGGGCCTGTTATGGACAGAAAAATTAAGAAAATTACAGGCAGTGTGCAAAAAAGGTCTTTCAAAAAGAAGCAACATAAGAAGATGCAAGAATTTTATGTACAAGGTGACAGTGAACTTTTACTTCCCCTCCACAGAGAGGCATGCACATTTTATGACTAATATGGCTTTGCTTGGCTGATCCGTCACTTGTATGCCAATGAATGCAATGCTGACCGCAAAGTTAGAGGTGGCTGCTTGCCACTTCCTGTTTAAATATTTCTCTTGTGTTTTCTCTGCTGATTTTGTGGCATCCCTGGAGTGTGTAAAAAAATAAGACTTAATTCTGAGAAATATAAAGCTCAAAATACTTAGGTTATGATCAATATTCAAGTCCACTAGGCCACTGTGACACATGATGGTGATAAATATAAAAGATCTGTCAGACACTTACTTGACTATTCCATATCCTAGGCTCACAATGATCACCAGTAGCCGTGCTAATGTCCGTTTCAGTGCAGAAATAAGTTCAGCAAAGATCAGCAGTCCTTGCGCTGAGAAGATTAAGTAATCAAGAACAATAACTAGATATTAGTTTTAATACAGTATATGTGCACACACTTAAAGGTCTACATAAAACATTAAATGTTCAAAACGTAGACTCAATTTCCATTTTGGTATTCAAATCCAGTGCTGTTATTGTTTTATCATGCTGTGAGAGACATAAAACATATTCAATACCTGCAAAGAGCACATTCAAATTGCTGATGACACTCTCTGCCTTATCTTCAAGTGCTGTCAGGTCTAAGGACTCAGGAGGCAGATCATGTACTGTATATGGTTAAAGAAGGGTGTTCTAAGGTATGAAAGAGGTGGGCATTTAGCTGATGCTTTTATTCATAGCAAATTTCTTGTGTACCCATTTATACAGCTGGGTACTTTACAAAAGCAATTGGAAAGACGTACTGTAACTTGCTCAAGTAAACAACTTGTACTGCCCCACTCTGACTTGAGCCCACAAACTTCCAGTTACAGAACAAGTTGCAGAGCCAGAGTCTTAACTCTACCCTTCTGTGCACAGTCCTTAGAACTACATCACTGAAGCTGCTTGGCACATTTTTTATCTTTCTTTGCATCAGAAGAGGACAAAGGAAATAAGCAGGATCTTAATAAGGAAACGGAGAGGTTCATGTCAGTATTTAAATTTAATGATAAAGTGCTCAGCAACCCTTTGTCTAGAAAAAACAATGGAGCTTACATGCTGACCCTACAATGTTGGTATTTTGATACTCAGCACAGAACACTGCTTTCTCCAGCATTCCCAGGAAGATAACAGCAGCAATCCAAAACTGGATCCTCAGGAGATCTTTCCAATAGCACGCTGACCACAGAAACCACAGCACTCCATAAAGAATGTAGATGATGCACATCACCATGTAGAACTAAAATGAATCAACAATGTTTCATAAGAGAATGAATTTCATCTCATCAATGATGAAAAAACACAGGCTGTGAGAGGCTTGTGACGTTACCAGAAAACCGACAAGGGGAGGCAGTGATTTTGAAAGTCAATTTTATGGGGCCTCAGTTAACGGTACCCAGCTTAGCACTATTTTGGTTAACACTCTAGGAAAATGTAATTAAAAAAAAAACAAGCATAAGACAAAGCTTATGGTGCAACAAAGTTTTTACTATACTGTACCTACATATATACTGTTTGTTTATATTTATTGATGTGTATAATCCAGGCATCCATCAATCCATTTTCTAAATGGTTCATCTAATTCAGGCTCCAGTTCCCTGCAACCTTATGCCAATTGTGTGAGAAATTAGAAATAACAAATAGTGTCCTGTGAAAAACTGAGGAAGATGTGATTGAAACTGAGAAGCTCTTTAGCACACAAGCACTAAAGGAAAGCTACAGGTGTTTCTGCAGGTGAATACAAATGCTTCTGACCTAGAGATGGAGCAAAACACAGCAGCACCTCCTTCAGTCCAGCAGTGGGCAGCTAACAGACAGGCCCCGATATGGCTCACTAGAGAGGGTCGACTCATTTAAATGAATGATTTTCTGCTTTTTTCACGTTTGTACTGGTCTATTTGATGTACTGCTGTGCTTAACAGCAATACCCAAGATGGTGGTTCTAAGCAATCTATTACAAATTTGGGAGGTGCTGGGAACTTCATAGGAGCCATATTAGAATGAACCTGGATATTGACCCATGGAACCGATTAACAGCACTAATCAAGGCACCATAGTTACGGAAGAGCAAAGCAATGCAGTATGAACAATTTTTCATTACGTTTAAAGCTTTCAGTGGGGCAGGAGGTTTCTGACAAACATCAATGTTAAATAAAGTGAGCATGCTGAAGGGATTCAAAAATATATACGACTGAAAAAAACATAATATATGGAGAAAAAATACTTGAGAGAAAAAATACTTACAATCATCAGTGGCCATTCTGTAACGGATATATATCCATGGCTGCCTTTCATAGTTACTTGTACTAAAAGAAAAGGATTGCTTTATTTTCAAAAAGAACAAGTCTTACACCACATTAGTGTTCAAATTCCTTCCAACTAGTACTGAGAAACCGATTTATCAATGTAACACATCTACTAACACAGACATGAATCACTTAAAAGTAAGGCACACACTTATACAGAAACTTTTCTGTTGTTTTTTGCTCCTTAGCTATTTATGGGTCACAATTCAGGACTCTTAGTTTGTTGAGACTTCCTTATTACATTACTTATTTACAACAGATCACATGCAATCTGGTTAATAAGATAGTTACCTGACAAATTCCAGTTAGCTTTTCCATCATATGTTTTAAAAGAAACCACTAATAAATACGGCCCATCTCTCCATGCTGTGACTATAACATCCTCCTAAGGAGAGAATGAGGATTGCATGAACCTATGTCTGCACAGAAGAAACAACATCCAAGTTTAGTAACACCAAGGTCTGTTACGAGTATACAATTGTGTGCATGGCACAATACTGGAGTTGTTGAGGACCATGGCTGACTAATGTCCACCTACCCCAGTAGTGCTCTGCCACTTCTTACTGCCTGATAGTCCTGGTTACACTCTGATAGTCACATGAACCATAAAAGCTCATTTTTCACGCCTGAGCCACCAAGCTCAACCTGTGCTATGAACAAGCAACTTTACCGGTCAGCACCCAGACTAGCAAACAAAATCAAATCTTTATGTAGGTCTATCCACTTCTATCCACAGGTTAAACTGTGCAGAGAAAGAGAGAGGCTTGTTTCTGGGATGAGCAGTCAAATTACAGTATACCAATAAAATATACCAAAAGAACCAGTTGTGGGCTCTCTTAGCCTCAAATATTTTTATACAGTAAACCCTCTCTTTAACACACACTGGATTTAAAAGACAAAATCTGGTGGGGGGTGGTCTGCAAACACTAACAGACCACCCTGCAATTCCGGACATACAGTAAAGTAGTTCATTTAAGTCCAAATCTCTCCATAATTATTGACCCAAAGCAGAGTTTATGGTACTACTTTTATGGTTTTCTTGAGGTATTCACTATAATACACTTTTTTCAGGACAAATTATGAGTATAGGAGAAATAAAAGTAGGAAAGTAGTTGTAAAATACCATTAACGTAGCAAAGTATTTTACATTACACTGTACATTACTGATTTCCCATCACGGCTGAAGAATGATTGCATGAAAATTAAACTTTAACACAGGGAGATGTAACATTAGACATCATGTACATAATTGAACAACATTAAAACGCTAGAATATATATAAAAAGGCTTTACAAAATTGATAAAGAAACTATATCAGTGTTTTGTGAGGTCACAATCTCTCATCATGAATTTAATGGATAGCCACCAATACCACATACTCCTCCTCCCCTACAAGTCCAGTAAAGTGAGGGTTTATTGTATTTTTGTAAATATTAAAAAAGTGAGCTCCAGAATATGGCAAAGCAAACAGCCAAGCACATTAATATCAATGAGATAAAGTAGTAGTTAGTGCTAAAATTTAAGAGTTCTTACAGACCCAGTTATCTAAACAGCGTGAAGGGTCAGAGCACACAGCAGTTCTTATGGAATACCATCTCCAATTATAGAGTGATGCTGGCAGATGAGAAATCTGTCACCACAAATGTCACCCTGTGCTTAGATGTTAAAAATGTACAATACTTAAATAACAAAGCAGTTCATGAAATAATGGTTGCAATTTCTGACACTGCTCACAATGCTTTTTGAATAACCTAAAATGTGTGTCAATATTGTTGAACATAACTAGCTGAAAAACAGTTTGAATTATTACTAAGTAAAATAATCTGCTACACATGCACTGAATAAATACTGTAACTGCTCAGGGCTTTTACCAGAGAGTGAAATTCAGCTGTTCCATTCTGTGTCCGTGTAGAAGATAATGTGTACTGAAAGAAGAGGGGGAAAAATTATTACAGAGACAAACACACAAAGATTTCCATCAACATGCACTCACTTGGTTGCATTCATTAATGGCCTGCTGAAAGAGAAGGGAATTTGTGATAAATAAGATAAAAGCTGATTATTATGGATTGATTATTGATTCATTGCATTTAGCTTTAAGTCGGTAACAAAAACACAACAGTGGTTAAGTACAATACCAGAATTAAAATACACTAAAAAATAATGTACTTAATTCAGATTCATTCCTTTTCATCTGATACAAAAGTATACATCCATTTACCTTTTCAGCAGGTGCTGAGGGTGGCAAGATTGAACGTGGCAATGAATTACTCTTCTGAAAATAAAAGTGGCAGTTTGCAATTTTAAATATACAAGTACTGTAAAGGGACATTTTAGAACAATAAGTTTTATGTTGTACTGAAGGTCTAAATTATTTTTTTAAAGCATTTGTTTCAGGATGTTTTGGAAAAAAGTTCTTCCGCTGGGTAAAAAGAAATGTAACCAAACTATGAAAGAAATGTAATCATGTTTTATTATGTTTGTTATGGCATGCACACAGCTTGGGGTTATCAGGTTTCTTTCCAAATGAAAGTTGAAAACACAGACACATGCCTCTGTCAAGTCAGATATTACAAGGAATCGGTGTTCCAGACTTTCTTGTGGTGGCCTTGGCCTCATTTCTTTCAATATCAACATTTTGTTTTGCATGTTTTTGTTATGTTAATTTCAAGTGTGTCCCAAAGTTAAACTGCAGTTAAGTGTGAAATGTGACATTTTGTGACATGAATGTACAGTAAACCAGATTCATAATTTTGCATGCTTTACTCAATGAATGTTTTTCTTAATTAGCCCCTATGCTACCCTTCAGACACTATTTTTTTTTTATTTAAACATATGACTTCATTGAATTTAAATAATATTTTCCTTTCCTGATGAGTCACTTCATCCTTACATTCCAATTTTTTTAATTGCTTAGGTTTGCTTAATCAGAGAGACTATGGAGACACCTGGAGGATAAGAATTGAAACACATTATTATAAAGACAAACAAAATCCATGGATCTATCCATGTCCTTTCTTCAAAGCAAAAATGTCCAAATGGATGTAAAACTTTTCAAAGGAGTGAACTTAATATACTTACATTTAACACTGGAAAGACTTGCAGCTCGTTATGGCAGACAACATTATGGTATGTGTGATTAATGTACTCTCCTGTTCCAAAAGGGTTTGGATCAAGACTTTCTCCACGACTGAGATATGTTTTATCATACATCTCCTAAGAAAAGGAAAGAAGGATAAAGCTAGATATAATAATTGCTTTCATTTCAGTTTTAAAACACCAATTACAAACATCACATCACCCTTTTTTAAAATGTTAAGAGGAATGTTATCACACCCGTGAAGACTTAATATTTTAAGGCTTTCTGAGAGATACACTGTATGATTAATACTCTGTACTAATGAATACTGGTATCAGATATGCTGAACTGTCATGTTCTTCATATTTATTTATAAAAAATACATTTCCTTGCATTGAAACACTTCAAAACTGGTCTAACTGTACATCATTCAATCAGATGTATAGTGTGTATAACTTATCTTAGGAAGGAAGTCTGTTTAGTAGTATTTCAAGAAAATGTTAGTCTGTTACTTACATCAATATTGTTAAACTCATTGTGACAGGGGTAATATTTTAGATACCACTTGATTGTTAATCTCGTCACTTCCGGACAATGAAAGGACTTCACTGAAAAAAAGACATCAGAATAAGGAGAAAAGCAATTTAAGATGTACTCAAAGTATCCTTTTATTTTACAACACTTAATACGTTTTTAAAAATGCTTCATTCATTTAAACCAAATGATTCTACTCAGCTTTACATACAAACTTCACACCCGCTGAGCCGAAAGTCTTTACACACAGGTTTTTTTTAATAATAAGACCAACTAACTTAATTTAGTGGATCAGAAATTAAGCAACAGTTTCTTTGCAGCTTACGCATGCTGACAGAGCTATATGTTTCTGAAGGACAGAAGAGTTACTTACACTCCAGAACACACATCCAGTACAGAAACATGCATGTTCCATAGTTTCACTCTTTGTCACAAGAACATTAATGTTTGCATTTCGACAATTCTCTTTTGTAGCTAAAAAACTAAACAACTTTTAATTCTAAAACAAAATGAGCTTTACACTTTTCACATCTCTTTCACATCTTAGTCACCGAGTATACTTTAACATCAGCTTCACATGCACAGTTGATAGGAGATGCTGCTTTGTGATCACAAGCCATTTCAGTCCTTTGGTTTACCAGTTGATGTTTAAATATCGCACATTTATTTTCAGAAACTGTTAAAAAAGATTCCCTGATTTATATTATTTTAAAAACACTATAGCTGTGGTGTAATATAATCACCACTAAAATATGTCTACAAATTTACACTGATACACAATCCTCTACCCAGAGGACAATGAACACATCGCTAAGTTGTCATGCAATAAAGAAGCAGTTGTTAGTAACTTTTTATAAACAAGGTGTAATTTTTTTAAACACTGTCACTGTGAAACACGAAACAGAGACCACGGAAAATGCTTGGTGATGCAATATTTTGGATGTTTGCTGAGTAAGAAATACTGAGATGTCATTAAAAAATCACAACTGTTGAAATTACTCACAAACATCTATCTTTTAACAAACTTTAAAATACAATTCAAAATGATTGGCAATAATTATATTTTAACAGTGACTAAACTCAGCAACTGTTTTGGAGAGTAAGTTCTGGTATACTAAGGAATGGTTTCAGAATCCAAGAAAGATCCATATTTGCTTAACGAGAATCCATTAGACAGTCAATAATTACTGTTTAACAAGTTTAGCGGTTATTGCAGTACTATAGCATATTCATTGGAAACCTGATGGATGACAATTACATAAAATCAGCCTAGACGTGGATGTACCAAACAGCATTACTGTGACAATAATGAAGTGAAATAAAAATATACCATTGACCTTTTGTTTTGCAAAAGTCACTCTAACGTGCAAAATGTATACATTTTCTCTGCTGAACCCAAGAGCACATACTGTACCTTTAAGGTAAATATCGGTGTTTTCAAACAAGGATTTCTGCAGGAGCAGTGGCCTTGAAGTCTGAAACAAACGGGAATGGTAACTAAGAATGGAAAAAAAACAGTAGTCAATTTTGTCTCTGCGCTATGAATAACTTCACTGTTCTCCCCATACCGGTTTTCAGGAACAATATTACACTACATTTTAATGTGAGTACACGTTTTAACAAGCTCCGATATTTCATATGAACTGGTATCAGTTACACTTCTAAACAACTCTTGTCTAATACAACAAAGTCGTTTTTTGTGTTCAAAATTATTATACATAAGGGGGGCTCATTGGCACAGTGGTTAGTCTTGCTGCGTCACAGTGGTGGGGTCATAGGTTCAATGCTGGACCTGGGGTGCTATCTGTGTGAGGTTTGTATGTTCTGCCTGTGTTCACATGGGTTTTGTCCAGATGCTCTGGTTTCCACACAGTCCAAAAGCGTACTGGTAGGTTAATTGGCTTCAAGGAAAGATCTCCCTAGGGTGAGTGTATATGTTTGGGTCTGTGCGTGCCCTGTGATGGATTGGCGTCCCCTCCATGGCGTGTGTTGCTAGCCTGGTGGTTGCTAAACAGCTCCCCTGTGACAAAATGGATGGATAGTCCAGATTTCTAGCTGCACACCAGGGATCTGAAAGCTAAATTAAACACGTAACTGCCTGCCATTATGTGGAATTACAGTACGAAAACCCATATAAAAGAAAGCACTGTTCACAATTCAAGGCTTAAATTCCCACATGACATATTTACACAGAATACACATGACATGGATCAACGTGACCCAAGAGCGTATTTCCGGCATCTGTTAGCTGGCTCTGTAATCGGATACTTGCACTGTTACAGGCATAGCGGTAAAAGAGGAACCTGGCATGAATAATTTACTTTGAAAGACTTCATATTATAACGTAAATTTAAAGATCTTCCTTTAATAAAAATGAATGTATGAAAGATCTCCACCCATCTTTACAAAAAATACTAAACTTGCCGCATATTAAACCTAAGTCTTAATATACATGTTTAGTACTAATAAGACTGAGTAACCTTCTACGACCAAAATATGACTATGAATAATGAGTTAAAACAAACTACAATACACTAGTCTGCTGCATCTGCAGTAACAGCAATTTTCCTAAAGTTCGTTAAAGAAAAACGTTTGAGAAATAACGTCATATCGTTAAATGTAATCTTTTAGACAAAACTAAATAACTATTGTTAAAATAACGGTGCTGTTAAATTAAAATAAAACCTCAATGCACAGCCTGAGGCACAGAAATTCAGGCAGCACTGCTCAGACAAGGGACACGGTATATGACAGCTCGTAACGTCACGGGAACCAGACTAGTCCTGCCTTGAGCTATACCCTTTCTGCATTGTTAAAAATAGGATTAAATTTAAAACTTCTGCGATATCTGTAAAACGTTTGCATCCACACTAAATTCAAGCAAAAGCAACACACAGCTAAAAGGACTGTCCTGCATTCCTACATTAATTATTTTTCTTTCTCTGCACACCTTCACCTCGCTTCATTCAGAAATTTTACAAAGAGTTCGGCTCTGGGGCTGCATTTTAAAAACAGTCCTGCACATCCGTGACACTTGTGAGGAGTTTCATGACATGTTAAGTCTTAAAGGTCCGATAAAATCAAATATTAAGGGTCTTAACTTAACGAAAACATCTTATCTCTAGATGCTACTGATAATAGATCCGGACGTTCGCTAGTTACGTTGGGTTTTTCTGCTGCTTTGCTCAAATCTGCAATGCCAGTCCTTTCCTATGCGGCGTTGGCGGGGCCTGTTTGTGATTCCAACAGCGGGGTCGGATTTGCAGGCAGCACCGGGCTCATAACTCAAGGCTCAGTCTGCAGCGGTCTTCCCTCCCTGCCAGCCTCCCCTTTCGCTTTTCTTCCTCAAAGTACTTACATTGTCGATCGTGAACGTCCACTGCCCTGGCTCAGGGGTAGCTTCAGCTCCACGGTCAGTAGCCCACAGAAGCATCCTTGCGAGCAGTGCAAACCACAGTCTGGTTTTCCATGGGCTGCTCTGTATCGGCCACCGGACCGCAGCGGCCATTTTCCAATCAGGATGCGAAGGAGCGCTGCCAGCTCACCTGAAGGCGACGTCAGCGCCTCACCTGCATTCCGCTGCACCGAGGTAGACTAATCGATCGCAGAGAGCAGAGCTGGCTGGATATAGACCTACACAGATTTTCTCCAGTTGTGGTTGGAACTGGAAATATCAATAAAGACGGTTTCTCACCGATTTTTATTTTTTAAAACAATTGAATTGGGAAATGTAAACCTTAACTACAGAACCTATATTCATGGAGGGGGTTATTTTTGCCAGGTCTAATTCACCAACAAGTCGTGCTAATTCAGTAAGGATTTTGCTTAGAAGGAAGTCACTGCCAAAACCTGTGCAATGCCTGTGGTCCACCCTGAAGTCTATACCCTGTTTTCGTATTGTCTTACCGTCTGCCGTTTCAACAGAATATTTAACTTAGTGTCCAAGTAAATAGTATTACATGTTACATTCGTTTGAAACAATTACATGTTACATTCGTTTGAAACAATTTTATTGCAGATATAAAATCGCATAACTATGAAATATCTGCATATCAATTAGCATTCACAGAAAAGTCCATTTATCCCAAAGTCCAGTAATTATCATTCCTTAAAAAATGCATGCTTTGGAACCTTACAAAAAGCAAACATTTGATCAAAAGTGTTGCAATACATTAAGAATATGGTAAATCTAGATTTTTGAATCTTGCAAAAAAAAGGGTTATACAGGTTTAAATAGCATTGTTTTGGCTCTAGATCCGTCGTTTACATCACTTCCTATCTAGTGCCCGCCCACTAAAGGTCATGTGACCACTGACGTACGGCGAGCTCCTTGATTAGCGGAACTTGTGAATGTAGGGTCAGTATTAAGAATGGGGGCACGTTATTAAATACATAAAGTGAAATGGTCTGAGAAGAGTCCTGTTTGAACAGTTAAAAATAGATGTAAAGGGGTATTTGCAGACTATTTCGAAATGTAAAAACATGAAGGCTGTGCGGACCTTATCTTTATTTACAGTTTAAATGGTTTTCATAGAGTGTATTTGTATTGCAATACGTAGCCCTGACGATTTTATTGGTATGTTATATGTACTCTTGTTTGTATTGTATTTCCTTTTGTTGTTGAAATCAAAAGTATTAGGACCGGGAACCATAACGTTGCTATTTAATTTAAGAAGTAGCGTGTACTGTATGTACATCGTTGTCAGGATTTAATCGTTCAATCCTCAAGACCTTTCTAGCTATTCTTTCAACCTTTAACCTTGCACTAAAATGCATCAGTTATTAAAATGCATACTTTTTTGGTCAATCTGCCAAGCAGAAATTCGAATAATGAAAACTAATAGCTGGTGTTTGCCAGACACTTTTTTTGTGTAAAGATGATTGCAAGGACTGGTTTCGGGATTTGCTGGTCGGCTGGTGTATTAATCCGATAAAACGTAATGCATGTTCACTATTTAAAGATGATGTCACCGTGCAATCTGTGACAGTTGTCGAAAGCAACAGTGGTTGGGTAATATTCGAACCCCTCACCCCCGTCACAATTGCTAGAAACTACCACCAGATGGAGAAAGAGCTGTTTCTCTACCACTGAGAAAGAGGCGATACCCTTTCTGCCAGAACATCAGTTTATTCGAATTTTAGAATTCCCATATTGTACCACGAAATAAAATCATTTGAAATATTTTCACGATTTCGTTTAAAATTGGGAAAAAATGATAGTTTACATTTCATCACCAAAATAAGTCTGGTGGGTATTCAAAATTTGACAACGGTATTTTTGTCGTGTAAATGTAATGTATGAATACAAGATTCACTCGAAAAACAACTGAAATTTTGTTGTGTATACACAGAAAAAAATCAACATACTTAAATAATGCAAGGTCTTACAAATATTTGTTAAAATAATTTGTTATAGTATTTTGTTAGGAATATATAAAACATTTTGCATGGAAGGTACAGATTATATGCACTCGAAAAGTTCATTTTAATGTGTTTTACATTAACTCTGAGACTATCAATATTTTCAAATCACCATAAATGTACAGAAACATTTAGACATACAAAAGTCTAGATATAATTGAAGATCCTCTCAGAAAATACAATATACACAGATTCTAAAACAATGAATAGAATCGCATTGCACCAAAGAACACTATTATCACAGTTTAGGTCTCCTTTGTTTAAATAAAATCTTTGCAACTTAAATGCCAGTCATAGAACTGGTGAGCATGTTCTGAGCCATACTTAATTACCAATGAGATCTGGTTAAAAAAATATACATATCATTCTTCATACAGAAACTGGCACACTGAATTGCATAATCAGATATAATTCAGTTTACACTTCAGTGTACAGTGTACTAATTTTTAAGTTTTAGGTATAAAATCTAACAAAAATATTGAAGTGTTAAGGATTGTTTAGCTTCGCAAGACTGATTTAGACAGCAATTTAAAGATGGAAAAGAGCACATACAGTACATTTTGTAACTGTTGAGATTACTTTTTCATAGTTTTAAGTCTGTATCAATACTGCTGTCCATGGTAAACCATACTCAGAAATGTAAAAAGCAAATGACATTTAAAAAAATAAAAATATAAATATCTTCCTAATCATTAGGTGTAAGAAACAGGCAAAAGACAAATAAGTACATTGAAAAGAGTAACATTCAAGTTATTTTTTCACATACTTAATTTCATAATCCAAAAAGTTTATTAATAAGTGAACCCAAAGGATTCCCTTATAAACTCAGCTCTGGCACAAGAATCCGAGTACAGCAGTAGAAGTTATGAGAGAACAGATTTAGATTGGAGAACAAGAGACACTTATTTATACCAAGGATAGGAGAGAATGAGTATTGACGAGACGTAGTTTGTATTCTTGTTCGTAAATTGGTTTTTGCAATGAAACTGGGGAAAAATACTGTTTAAGTATAAAATGTTAGGAAGCCCAAAATGCTCAACCTGCTTATCCTGGTGATTTCTGTGAAAACTGGCAGCCTATTACATAAACATAGGGTACACATGACTGCTCTTGCCCTGGACAGGATTGCAAGCCATTAGAGAGCTACAGAGAAAGGGACAGTATCAAATAGCCAATCAAATCAGAGGTTTCTTTGAAAACCCACGTTGAATGTTGGGAGAACATGAAATCTTTACATGCAAGACATGAAATATATTAATCCAGGAGTTTTTACTTTTCTGTATGACAGTTTGTAAGAGCAGTTTACATATAAGCTACATTGTTTGACAGGTATGAATCATGATGTGAGAAGATTCCCCAAAAGCTCCACATATAAGTGTGTAGCAGACGAAGGAGCTTGCTTGCCTGCTTGGGCTGCAACTACAATCCATCACAGAGGCAGCATCAGAGACTAAATTAGTTGTAAACAGATCACTTATGTAATTAGTTAGCACCTGTTGTAATTGCTTGCGATGGGATGTGTGAATTGTCACAGTTTAAATTTATATGAAAAGGACGAGTCAGTGAAGAACAGAAAGAGGGACAATGGAAAGATGTGGAAAATCGTGATGTTGCAAGAAACTCAATAAAGAACAAGAAAATGGACAGAAAAACTGCAGTCTCCAGCTCTTTTTTTGCTTCAGAGAATAATGCCAGTCCCATATGGGCTGTCACAGCTTAGAGATGAAAATAATGTATATTTGAAAGAATCAAAGTTAATAAAAATGTTAACAATACTTCAAACATCCATTACACTGGCCTTTGAAAGTAAACAACAACTGTAAAAATACTTACTACCCATTATTCTCTCATTTTGAGTCATCAATAAAACAACTGGTAGTTTTTGCCTCTATCGGGAAGAGATAACACTTGCCGGCAAAACCTTCAACAAATGAAAGCTCTTCATTGTTTAGCCTTCCACATGGCCAGAGGCTTATTTGCAGACGTGACTCAATGGCCTACAATAACAACACCTGCTGGTTTACCATGTGGTGGTGAAATCAGATTCTTCTGTTGGTTCAGCAGCAGGAGGATTGCTTATTAAAAAAAAAAGCACAACTTCAGCAGGATGTTTTTGAGTCACAGTCAGGGTTTGTTTTCAATTCAAACCACCGGTGTTCAGTAACGCTTTCTCACAGCATAATCACAGAATCCTCCGAAGACTGATCAGCACAAGGCGCACTACAGGACCGACTGCAACCGGGCTGCTCGGCGTTGCCATCCTGAAGCAGAGGAGCACTCGGGTCTCCGGACGAGACAGGCTCCTCGGGAGCAATCACGACAACGTATCTGTCCTCACTGTTCATGGGCTCATGGACGTCTACCGCCACGGCAGAGGTCCCGGGGCCAGTCCTTGCGCAGGTCTCAGGGGCCCGCTCGGAGTCGGGAGGGAGGTGCATCACTGGGCTCGGCGGCTCCTCCGGCAGGCTAGTGTTGATGTAAATGATATCCTCCTTGCTGGATGCCTCTGGCAGCCCCTCCGCCAGCCTCTCCAGCATCACCCTGACTTGTGTGAAGCACGGCCGGTCCGCTGGCTCCGTTCTCCAGCAGGAGGACATTATTTCATACCTGGGGAGACACGGGGGGGTTAGAGGGATTCTTTAAGAGATTCTCCCTGACATGCAAAGTAAAGATGAAGATGGCAGTTTTCTAAAAGCAAGAAACATGAAGATTTAGTAAGATCAACGTGAGACCATGAAACACACAAAAAGTAGGAGAATTAGTTTCTGTGCTGCATATAAGGTCATCAATAAATACTAATTTTAAAAACTGGAAAAAGTTGTTTGTAGTCACACAATAGTTTCCGAAATGTTGACATTCAATAATACCGCTACGTCTACACCTGTGTTAACAGTCAAACACTCATCCAGAATGACACTGACTGAAACAGAACCCAATCTTTGGTTGAGACACGGCTTGTCTCTGGCAACCCCCAGCTGCCCCCTGCCCCACACTTCCTTTCTTCCCCCGACTCTGGTCGACACCTACAGCTTGTCCAGGCAGTCCGCTGGCTGTCTGAGCCTGTGTCCCTCAAGGAGGTAGTCATAAATCTCATGGTTCTGGACTCCTGGGTAGGGGGTCATTCCACGGGTTGCAATCTCCCACATTGTCACGCCAAACGCCCACTGCAAGCAATTATAAAATAAAGTGCTTTCGAATGAACAGTCTGACCATGTTACTTTTTTTTTTAATGTTGTGGTCTAAGACTACAAAAGTCTTAAAATAATCATTGAAGACATGACACCTAGGAAAATGTTACTTTAAATTGACAAGCCATTTGAAAATGGTCTAGAGGAACACAATTTGTACTATTTAGCTGCCACTGTAAACAAATATATGTAGTTACATTTCTTTAAGAAATCTAGAAATAAGTCTTACCACATCACTCTTGACAGTAAAAACACGGTCTGCTAGACTTTCAATTGCAATCCATTTAACAGGCATCTTTGCTATCCTTCCTTGTCTGTAATAATCTCCACTGTAGATCTTCTTTGACAAGCCAAAGTCTGCTACACAGACAGTCATATCATCTCGCAACCTGCAATATGGATCAAGAAAACTTGTCATGATTGAAGCTAAGCAGAACAGCGGAGAGACAAATAAATGGTTTTAAGGGAACATAGTGAACAAAAATGAAAGACAGAGAAAGTTTTTTCCCCCAAAACCAAAACAATGTTTGCTCTTCTTTCTATATAGCTGGAAAATGACTTTTGTCAAAACACTGGCTTGTTCTGACTGCACAACTGAACTTTTCCTTGATTGCCCTATTTCAAAGTCACTAATTCACTATAGGTCTTTCCCTCCACTATGGAGCTGAAGAAAAAAGTTAAAAGGACTTCTCTTCTCTCTGATCTAACGGCTTACGGTTTGGAAACTAAAATAAGGACTCATGTAATGTAATGGGTCATTATCAGATACATCGGTCTATCTAGGTGCTTTTTAGCTCATTCCCTCATTGCTGAATTATTGTGGTATTTCAGATAGTAACAAAATCGAGATTTTCACAAGGCAATCGTGGCGGTTCAAAATGCATAGCGAGGCATGTCTTCCGACTTACATGCAGTTTCTTGCAGCTAAATCCCGGTGGAGAAAATTCTTGCTGCTAAGGTATTCCATTCCTAGGGCAATGTCAATCATGAACTTTAACAGCGTTTGCAGTGGTAAGTACTAAAAAAAAACGATTAAAAAGTCAATCAAATTAACAAAATACACACAGTGAGTGTAAAGACAAACTTCCAGTTACAATTTCCAGACAAACTGTAAATGCCCAGTATATATGGTATTAATTACAAAATGCTTCACCTAAGTAATCTACATCATACTGTAACACAACGGGGGTTCAGGCGGGTGCCCTTGCTGCATCAGGTCGGCCCCCCACCATCGGGGGCTCGAACCCGGGACTCCCGCGTCACTCAGCAGGGACCCAGCCCGGTGAGCTAAAGCGAGATCTCTCCACAGCCCAGGGGCTGTGGTCCTGCTATCACAGGGAAGGGCGGCGACGTCACCTGCTCTGGTAAGCCGGCTCTTACACACCCTGATGGCCGTATGCGTTACAATACTTTTCTGCTGCTAATACATGCAAATGTGGCTTAGCATCATTGGTAGTTCTTTGTTCAATGCCAATTGATAGATAATGAGTAAACTATGTTCACTTATCAGCTTCCAGCATCTCCTCAAAACTCACCCGTTCAGACAGCACAATCTGCTATTGCTCTCCACCACACATATTGCATTTTTGTTAAGATTACATTTGTTTTTTTTCTGCACCAAACAAACTCCTCACACATTATGTCATTTTTCCAAAACTTTAAGAGTGGTTTTACATATATACTATGTGACCTGACAGTAAGAATCATCCTTCCATTTTCTAAGGGCCAATTCAATCATCCAATTCAGGGTCTCAGGGAAGCTGGGGGCTATCCCAGCAAGCCACAGTCTCAAGGATACAACAGGACGCCAGTCTACTGCAGACCAGACACAGACACAAACACAGATACGCACACACTCGCAGCAGGGCCAATTCTCCCAGAAGCCAATTAACTTATCAGTACTGTATGTCTTTGTTACGTCTTTGGATTGTGACAGGAAACCAGAGCATCCAGAGGAAACCCATGTGACCACAGGGAGAACATACAAACTCCACCCTGGGTCTGGAATTAAACCAAGGGCCCCAGCTGAATCACTGAGCCGCCGTGCCATTCGGTACGATTCTTTTATTTTATATGATCTTAAATTAGATCTAGAACACATTGTACTGGGGAAAGCATCACCCCCACTCAAACAAGCAGACTGTCTTGGCTTTCAAAGCTTAAGATCGCCTTCCATCATCTTCGACCACCAGCAGAAGCTGCCAAATTACAATCCTCGTCAAATAAATACATCAGCAAAAAGCAGGCATTACCAGCGGACTGTCCCCCAGTCGTGACCGCAGTAGGAAGCTATGAAGATCCCCGTATTGCATAAAGGGCAGGATCACCATAGGTCTGGGGAAGTGGGTGGAACTGACGTCCAAACATACGCCTGCATGAAATAAAGAATATTTCTCCACATAATAATAAATAAAACTACAGAAAGAAAAAAAAGAGCACTGTAATAGGTGGACTTATATCCATTGATTACTCTGTAGAGTTCAAAATGTTGTCTTTTATTCATTCTCAACAAAAACATCATCACCCCCAAAGCATTTGCTGATTTCTATTACTTTCTCGACCCTCACAGTTACTGAACACTGTTCCCACCTACCGAGCAGCCTGATGACATTGGGATGGTGGAAATCCTTCATGCAGGCAGCTTCGTTTAGGAATTCTTCAATCTCTCGCTGTGAGAAACTATCCACTACAAGAACAAAAGGCAAAATAATAATACTTCTGCTGCTAAAAGTAAAAGAATCTGAAAACACTCGGTACGTAATGAATTAAAAAGGGGGTGTGCAGACACCTTAAAATGCAGCAACACTTAAAAAGAGAACAACTTATACCAGACTATATTTTGAAGAGGTTTTACTTGGAATATATTCTTTTGAATTTAGATTGATCTTAAAAATAAGTTTAAGATCCAGTTTCAACTGGATTTGTATACATTTCAGATGTTACAGCAATAATTGTTTTATCAAATGGAATTCTAAAATAGCTTTTTTGTGAATATCTTTGATAGGAGTTTGTAAGAATGAATGAGCTTTTCAATCATCTCAGCATCACCAGAACCTCATTTTTAAATGGCATTAAAATTCTCCTTTAACAAAATCCACTGCATCTTTGCCAAGGTTAGACAGCTAGTGAAACCTTAATGACAGAACACAGCTTACATTTCATAGTTTTCACTGCTACTTTTTCATTTCTTCCATCAGTCCTTTTCAGATGACCTTCCACTACAGATCCAAATTCTCCTGTAGGGAAACAGAGTTGTAAAATAAGGCACTCTGTTAATGTAAATCTCCATCCTCCAAGTTTAACTAATAAATGTAAATTTCACTAAAAGTGGAAATGAATCAGACAATCCTGACTACTTCCAGCACTCAAAAAATAGAGTAAATGGATTAAATAAACCTTCAAATACTTTATACAAGTACTAGAAGAGGTTGTTTTCCTCCCCAATCTGAAATTTTCTAAATGCAGCTGAACAAGAGGATTAAGCAAAATGTAAATTCAAAATAAAATAATGCCAAAAGATGAAGTCAGCTTTGGAGCCAGTAAGATAACAGTGAGAGTGGGTAATTCTTACCTTCACCAAGGATTTTTCCTATTGAAAGTAAGCTCCTCTCAATCATGACATCATGCAATTTTGCTTGCAATTCTTCGCTAATTCCCAGGTTGCTTACTGCAGGGGAGAAAACATTGCAAACACACTGCATGAATAATAATAAGCTTGTTATCCATCAAGCCATTTTCTTCCACTTCTTCATCCAATTCAGGGGCACCATGTATAAAGCAGGGTACACTAGTCATGAGGGACTCCAGTCCATCACAGGGCACACACAGACACAAGCACAGACATGCACACACTCACACCAGGACCAATTTACCTAACGGTATGTGTTCAGACCATGGTAGGAAACCAGAGCACCCGTCAAAAAAACCCACACGAACACTGGGAGAACATGCAAACTCCACGCAGACAGCACTCCAGGTCCGGAACTGAACCCAGAGCCCCAGCGCTGCAAGGCAACAATGTTAACCACTGCACTATCTTTCTGCCACAATCAACTTATTTTGTCAATTATAAATATTATTATTAGGAAATTCGTACGCATTATACTTAATGTACCATTACATTATTAGAATTACATATACCAATAACCTACATGTCATTTCAATGGCTCTCCGGTTGTAGGATCTCTTGGCTCTGTACAGTATGACTGGCTGCATCTCTTCTCCGTTTCCAATAACTCGTCTGTGGGGACAGTCAAAGGTATTTCTCATGTGTTACTGACACTTCTTAAAAAAAAATGTTACCACTCATGTATGCACTGATTTTTACAATTGTTATGAATCCTGAGATTGAATTAGAACATTAAAAGCAGAGCTGCAGATGGTCAAAGCATGTGCACTGTATAAAAGCAAGGTGAACAATTTTCCTTTTGTGTCGGACAGCCCCCAGGGGTCACCTGATTCCTGGTAGAAAACCTTTACTCTAACACGTGCGCTTCCTCCTCGCCATTCTTCATCTTTAATAGTAAAACTGAAACCTGGCAAAATGCCATCTCAATGGCTGTGTTTTATAGTAAACAGCTGACGTGACAAAACAGCTGCATGATGAAGTTCCCTTATCAGTATCCTGAATGGCAACTATGAGTCAGAGCGTCGCTTGTCCTGAGTCACTCCAGAAAATGGGTTGTTTTTCATTTTTGACCAACTTTAGCTGAAAAAAACTCCAAGGCCATGACGTCTTTTCAGTCGCAGGTGTGGGCAGTAATTATAGGAAGTGCTTTGCCTTTATTAGAAAACAGTCTGGAGTAAATTCACTGTTCTGCTGCACTCAATCCTTTCAGCAATAGGAATCCGTATTGAGGAAACTGACCATCTTTCCAGAACTGTTATTACTGTATGACAAAAGCAGGAAGAGAGAATTCTGACCAACAACTGCGTCCTGTGGAATCCTGGCCACCTCATTTTTTCTTTCATCTGGAATGATGAAGGAGGTCCAGCACGAACATTCTACATGACCAAGCACGTCTGCAATGGCTGATGTTCTTTAAAGAGCAAGCTGACCGATTAAAAAGTGCACGCTGCTATGACTGTGACTGAGAAACTAATTGTTAAATGTCCAAATCATCCTTCATTAAAATAACTGATTCCACTAATCCATCCTATTTTGATAACCACTTACATGAAAAATGTATGTAATATAAAACTTGATAACATATGTGCACATTTTTTTAAAGCAGAAAGGCTTCCGGGTGACATCTGTGTAAATGAATAATAAAATCTGGGTTTCCAGCCTCATAAGAAGATTAGCCAATAGTAAAAAAAAAAAACAATTCAGAACAAACCTTTGGTGCCATAGAGAGACGTTAAAAAGCATGCTGTGAAATAATCATCCTTGTGATGATGACTTGACAAGATCTCTGAGCCACAGTACAACTCAACTGAAATCGTGTTCAAAATAAAGACTACTTCAGAAAAATATTCTTACAACATAAAAGGTGAAGCTTGGTGCTTATGTTGTACCAACACATTTTTTTTTAAAAAAAAACTCATAACCTGTTGCTTTTAACTTTTTATGTCCACCCAACACGCAGCCCAGTACGAGCATCAGGCCTACCAACAAAAGGATGTGTACAAGCTTAAAGGCATGGCAGGTCAAACTAGTGTCGCTGTGGCTCAGCAAGTTGCACCAACAAGTCTACACAATTCTCCTAGATTTGTGGACAATTGAACATTGCTGTTTATGGGGGTCCTATTATAAGTGACTAATGACATTTCCCAGATTCTAACTGGTGATGGACTTAAGGACTCAAAATTCTGAATTCTTGATTTCAGATTTCTCTTACCCAAACCTGGTGTCCAAGGATCTGTTCCTGATAAAAATTGCCAAGCACAAGATGAGCATCATGAGACAGATGCCACACACAATGCCCAAGACAATGTACACTGCATTGGAGCTTCCAGTCGGGGGAAGAGAAGATGGAGCCAACCTGGGGTCTGTAACACAGAGGAAAGCCAATCACTTCTTTTCTCCAAAGGAGAAATTGCAAACACAAAGCACACAAGCTCTGGGACTGCATTTATCTATTCTTCTGTTCATAAACAGCCAGAATCTACAAGCAGCTGTGTTCTCCAGACAGTTATTATTGTGTGTTAATAATACAAGTATAAATTGCTCTAAGGCTCTTAATTATCTTACCGCGCTCAGGTAAAAAGACCTGCACCGCATCACTGAAGATGCCTGTCCCCCCTTGAGTATATGCTGCCACTTGAACACTGTAGGTCATGTTGAAAGTTTCCAAGGAAATGTTAGCTGCTTTGACAAGCCCTTTGCGGACCTACGAAAACAGAAAAATTATTCAATACCCTACAAATAATTTCAAATATGTGAATTTGGGTAAAATTTGAAGAGTCTCATTAAAATTTGTCTTTCCGTGATCAGAAATGTTTATCCTGCATTTTTCATCTGTCAGACAGTAGTCCAAAAAAATAAATAATCCGAAAACAAAGAGTGCACTCAAGATTCAGCTAAAAGGAGGAGAGGCTGACACTGGTTATAAGGGCTCGTGTCCAGCATATTTTAGCTGCTTAAGAGCCAAAACATGTGTTTCAATGGTAATTAAGCAAATAATTACTTCAGACGATTAAGAGCTCAACAGAAAGGAAGTAGCCAAAACCATTTAGTTTTTGAGCAGTTTCTTTTCCAATGGAACAAGGTAGGGCAATGAAAGAATCTTGGTGGGTTTGCCGTGAGCCTTCTTAACACTGCTCAAGATGTAGTCTAGTGAAAGGAGGCCAGCATTAGATTAATTTACTAATAACGGATATGCGCTGCAATCATGCTTGGTTTTTTTTTTTGCTTGTGAAAAAAGAAAACAGGAACAGTGCCATGTGTGCAGAGGCAGAGGAGACAGCATGTGATAATGAAATGCTCATTGCTTAATGTCATCACACTTTCGGTGCTGGCGTTCCTCACAGACATGCTGACTGCATGGACAGAAATGGAGGTGTAGGTTACCGAGTCAGGGTACTCAACACTTCTATACTAAACTCTCATCAAAGCTTCTTGAGGCAACATTTATACCTATCATGTCTAGAATGTCTCGATAAAGATAAAGAAAAGCCCCTCTCATTGCGTCTAATTAAAACTCTTTATAGTTTAAAAGACGTAAAAAATATTTACATGTATTAAGATAGTTTCCACACTTGATCTCTGTAAATATTTCAATCTGCATTATTAACAACGGCATTATTAGATTACTAAACAAAAAAAAAAGACTAATCAGGTACGACTTGTTCCAGAGAGTGCAAAAATTCAATTTCCTTCAGAAATTTCCATGTCTTAAAAACTCACAAATTTAGAAGACTTTTATTAGGCGGACAAAGATGTTTGTGTAACTGTCACAGCCCTTTCCAGTTGTAGATCACAGGTGACTTTCAGGAATGGGCTAAACTTAATCCACATTTCCTCATGTTTCACTCTGATCCATGTGAATCACTGTTTACACCACACGGATTACACTGTTTAAATAATAGTAGGAGCACTGAATTCATAATGTCCATTGTTTTTATTTTTCCATTCATTCTCATATGAGTCAGCTAAGATCAGCTTAAAAACTAATTTAATAGGGCAAACTTCCTCTTTACAATAGACAAGTGTAAAGGAAATGTGCTGCTCTGGGAAGCTGGGAGGAAGCAGCTCAGGCTTGTTCCTTCTCTATCACTGCCAAAGGGATTACAGAGGTACTGAAAACATGATTTATTACTTATATGTTTAGCTGAAGCCATTTTTTCTGGGGCAAAATATATGAGCCTGTATCTTAAAAACAAAAAACAGGCACTGTAAGTAAAATTGTGCATGACATCATCTATTTTTTTATATTTCAATAATATTATTGTATTCACAAATTGCAGTAAAATTCCACGCATCATCAATTCACTCCCTATCCCCACTCAAGCAGAATTCAATTGGATGACCTTAAACAGCACATTAACATGCACACAATGACTTTCAGTCAGCACAATAGGGCTGTGCCACGGAATTCCGGCAAACGAGCTCAACTTACAGTTAGCAAGTGAGGAGAAACCAAAACACAGACGCCTAATCTCCCCAGACAAAAACCGTGAATCCTAGCATGCCGGGTCTCCTGGCAGCACCCAAAACAAGTGCGCACAATGGCACATGGCATCAGTACACGGCAGAACATCAGCTTTCTAAACACCAACTAGGTTTTGGACACACTTCAAAAGTTGTGGTCGAGAGACAGCTAAAAGTAAAACCAGCTTAGTAAAACTCAAAGTGAAAAATCTTACTGATGTTTCAAATCTTAGTGAGTAAGATATCCTGAGATGATGTACAATAAAAAGTGAATAAAGAATAAAGGTGGCTGTTATTATTATGAAAACAAGTGAAAAACATGAAATGTGTTCCTTAAAGATATCAGTCTTGAAAAAGGAAAGCTCTACATTTTATCCATATTTATCATCGCTATCTACCTGCACCTATTAATACTGTCGATTGTTTTGGTGTCTTCACGGTGCCTTTGTCCAAGTGAAGAGGACAGTATTAAAATTATTTGATTAATCAAATACTGAATAATGCTTTTTTATGAATAAACAACATATGTAAGAAAAAAGGGATTTAACAGTTAACACATAAACTGATCAAACAATTGGGTGATATAATAATCAAGATGACCTATAATTCTTGCAAACAGAAACACTTTTTGACCATTTCTTAGCTTACTAGCACTGGATAAGAGCCAAACCTCACAGCTAGTCCAAATAAAAAATGACAAATTATTTTTTAAAAATCATTTGAACTACAAAATATTTCTTGTAACAAATCTGTCAAGACGTTGAATAATGATAAGGTACTGATGCCTTATATTTTAGACTGGATTCTATAACAGCTCTCCCCAAACTCCTGTATGTTACAGCAGTATAATCTTTCCAGGATGCGGAAAATGTTTTACTTTTCCATTAGTCCCGAAAGCTGTCCAGCCCTTCTTAAAGAAAAAGAATGCTCATTAAAAGGACATTTCTATTCAATGGAGAGCAAATTAACTTATTTAATAATTGACTTATATTTATCATAAACAAAACTGAAAACATGCAGCAAATCAAGAAGTACTAGTTTAAAGAACCAAAGAAATCTGAAGACTGATTAGATATTGTAGGTCTACATTCAATTTCATAGTTTTGCAGGATTCGTTTCTTTTGGACACAGTAAAATGTTTAATAGCTCTTAGCCTGCTCTGTCACTAGACTGCCCAAAATAGACTGTATTGTACTCCCCAAAAATGGATGTTCTATAAAGTACCAATGTATCCTGAAATGCAAAACTAGGGGCATATATGTTCAAGGATGACAAACCTAAAAAACGTTAGAGAGACAAGAACAAGGAAGTCAGACTTCATTTCAATAAAGGAATGTGGGCGTCAGCACTATTTTTTGTCCTACTGAAGAAAAGCCACAAAAAAACAACAACAGCTATCACAAGATTTCAGTTCTTACAGATTGGGAAATAAAACATAAAACCCCTTTGCTCTTTACGATGTGTGATATGTGGGACTTTATTTTTGTGTTAATAAAAGCTGGTGAATAGAAGGATCAAAGCAACAAAGTTAAATTTAGGTAACCCTTTTAATCAGGTCTTCGAATACACTGTGGGGAATACCAGAGTCCACCTTTCTGACTGAAGGGAGCTGAAAGCAAAGGGCTACTCTGCAGTCCTGCTGCCTGACTAGGATTTCTGAAACCAGTTAGTACATGAATTATATGTTAACAAGTTATGAAAATATAACTTATATGTATGAACATGTTCTACAGAGCACACGGAAATGAATTCCTGTTACATCTCTTATTCTTGCTGTCCAAAATTTTAGGAACCCCCAGTGAAATTAACCCAATGGATCGTAAGCAAGACTTCCAGCACACCCCTGTGTGGAACAGTCTCCAGATTTCAAACAGACTGACAGTCAGCGGACCTGCATGACAGAACACACAGCTGAATCCCACGTAACATCCCCATCACCTTCCACAATGCAACTTAAAGTAATCTTACTAAAGAATACAAGAGATTTCAGCAAAAATATTTCAAAACCTCACAGAAATCATGCTTTTGGCTTGCAGAGATCCAACATTTTATTCAATGGTGAATTCTCACATAGTCACCAGTGAGCACGCAGCACATACTCAATTAAGCAAAGTAGCATATTTAAGTCTAGTACTAAGATTTTTGTACATTAAGTTGCTTTACAAAGTTGGTATTATAGCTTACAGTATATGTTTTTGCCACACTGCTAATGAGGAGGTCATATCCCTGCAGAACTCCATTCATTTTGTCTCTCGGAGGGCTCTCCCACGTCACCAACAGCTCGGACCCACTGAGGAGCACCGTCACATTACACGGGGGTACAGAGGGAACTGAAACAGAGACAAACCCCATTCCTGTGAAGTAACCAGTCTGTGCTACTTGTGCCAGCACACGTTTAAAGGGTATCTTTATAAAGACACCATGCAACAAGCCCACAATCCTTATTTCAATTTTGTAGACTAACGTCTTCTACAGATTAAATTAAACATAGAATAAAACATTCATAACAGTGATGATGCGCAGCAACCAAACAATGTCTTTGAAAAATAATCATAAAAACATTAAGCCATGCTAAGATTTAAGCCTTTTATGGTAAAACCATTAGCCAAAATCCAAAATGACAACGTTCCTTTTTCCCCAGAGACATACAATATTGAGGTTCAGCAATGCAAAGCTCTTCGAGGCTAAGTAATTCTTTAAAAATACTAATAGGATCATAACAGACTCTAATAAATTTCCAGGATGAATCAAAAACATCACCATCAGCTGCTTAAAATAACTTCTGTGCCTCTAGGAATACAAAGGAAATCTAAAGTCACTCCACCCTAAAACAGCATGCTTTGACTCTGAAACTCTTCCGTTTAGGAGTTAAGTGTTCTGAGATAATGACAATGGAGTATAATGGTAAGAGACCCAGCCTGTTACAGGAACTACAGGGCTTTTCAATTCTCTAAATAAGCAAGCATGGAGGAATTTCCCTACCTCCTTCAGTGGTATTGCTTTCAATCCAAAAGCTGGCTTGGGACCATCCAATTTCGTTCCTGCAGGACACACTGATATTGTACAAGGTTGCAGCTTGGAGACCCGTGATGTTGCACTCAAAGGGTGGCACAGAGATGTTCATGATTCTCTGGAAGACGCCATCTAGAATCACATCCTCTTGGATCTGTTCCACCTTGAAAAGCATGATTAAAGATTTAACATTCCCACAAAACAGAACAAACATGTTTGGTTCATAATTCTGTTTTTTGGAATTGATAATAATCACAGAACATAGAACATTATAAAAATGTTATATTCCCAACTTGGAACTCAACTCAGCTTAGCATTACACGTGACGCAAATGTTAGACCTTCTTCACCGACTGAGCATTACTGAAATATTTTACCCCTGAGAGCCATTCATCATTTGACATGATGTGAGTGCCATGGAGCTTTAAAGGGGAACTGGTATGTCTCACGACTCTGCAGACTTGCAGGAGTTCATTAGTTCCCAGGAGTGGACATGCTAGTGTGGAAAGAATACCGTCTCAAACCCACCCAGAAGTGGCACAAGTCAGGGCGTGGAACCTGTCACTCGGGGGATCCCGAGTGGGCTGTGTGGGCACAGTTAGCTAATGGCTATGCCCACAGACAGCTGGACCACCAGGCTCAAGCTTTGCTCGAATAGTTGAGGCTGTTGGGGCCCCTATACGCTCACAGTTTCAAGAAAGGCTTACTGTAACTTGGCAGGTGCTAAGAGGAGAGAAGCCATCATGACCAGGTGTCAACTTCAGAAGCAAGCTGTGAGACGCTTGGGCTGTCACACGCAGATCAGTAGGTGGTGAAGGAGCTTCTACATTCAGAAGAAAAAAAATGCAGGTAAAAAATCAAAATGCATGTAACCTTCCTTGGCTTTTGCAAAAGACTAATTTACGAATGGATTGTAAATTCAGGCAAACTAACCTTTTCAGGTACAATAAATAATTTCACTGCAGGAGAGAAATATCTTTGGTTATTAGCATTGTGGTTACCTTTGATGTTAATCTGTGCTTCTCTTGAAGTAGAAAGTCCCTTGTCATTATGTGCTTCACAACTGAAGTGTGTTGCCTCTTCTATACCTGAGGACATATGACACAACAAAAAGCAGGTCTTACAGACTATTTTAAAAAGGGCTCTTCCACGCAAGGAGACAGGAGATTCTACTGTATTTTCTTTTGATGCTGTGGTTATGAAGAATGTACTCAAAGCAAGTGATTTTGATAAAAGCAGGTTTGGAAGGCTGAAAGTAGTTTACAAACAAATCTCTGAACACATATACGAAAATGAATTTTTCAAGATTTTTTTCAAAAAAACCTGTACAAGCTCATGTTTTTTTCATTGACATGGTTCTGAGAATACAAATTAAATAAAAAAAAATACATTTACAAGCAGAAACACAGATGGTCTGAGATGCTAATGTAGAGTAAATCAGTGATTTCAACATTCATTTCCTCAGTAAAATTCCCCTGTACTTCCTCAAATACTTGCTTTATTAGTTTATATATTTCCCAAACATTTATGTTCTCCTAATTATTGGGATGTTAAGTAAAAATAGGTAAAAATCAGTATTTCAAAAAATAAATTTTGAAGAAAAATACTTTTTTACAGGAAAATTAATCAGTATTTCACCTTGTAATATGACAGTGATGAACAGAAATTAACATTACCTAAGAATTCTGTTAAACACATTTTTGTTTAACTTCCATATTAATTTGCTTCTGTCTCACTTAAGTAAAACATGGGATGCAAGCTTTGTTTAAGGCATATCAACTATTTCACTTCTGCAAAACACGTGTTGTTTCTAAGGGTGGGTATGTGTTTGTGAGGAAGGGCAAAGGGTGAGGATTTAGCTCTTTCTTTACTTCAGTATGTTAACCCTTCTGGCATTATTGGTCTGTTAAAAGTTGAATACCATAGTTACAGCAATGTATTGTTATATTTGAACCTTTTGCTCATCATGCAGCTAAGAAGCAGATGTTAAAAAAAGATTAATTGTATGCCGCTTTAATTTTTAACTAAAGCAGTAAAAACTAGTAGTTCTAACTAGAGGAGCTCTTTATCTTAAGTAGCTTCTTCAAGCTCAGTATCATTCCTTTCACATACACAATACACATTTCTGCTACTAGCATGTAATACCCTGTACTTTAGTACATTAAATGCAACCTAATGTCTTAAGGTGTCTACCCAGTTTGGAAAAATATCTGTTAGAAAAGTAAAGTAATGGAAACCTTCTTGACATTGCTAGATGCAAGTCCTTCTCCACAAGAGGAAGGAATAAATGTTTATCACTTTTCTATGTATCCCTCACCTCACCAGAAAGATGCTTGTTCTGTGAGGATACTGATGCAAAGCTGACACCTATCTCAGAAACACAGGGTGCCAAGGCAGGACTGACTCTGGGATACCAGTCCAGCACATGGCCACATAGAATTCACAGTCAAACCTAGCCAGCCATGTCTTTAGGAAGTTGGAATTGATCTGGGAAGCTGGAGCTGTGAGACTATTAATCTCCCACACACGCACTATATTCTGTTGGCTCAGCTACCATACTACTACCAGATACTAACAGAATGCCCCTTAGAAAGGTACATGCAGTCAGTGGGAGACGGTGTGCACACATTCCAGAAATGGTACAGAGGGTTTAGAGTGAGGTCCTCAGGGTGGAGACATTAAGAACAAAAAATAAAAGCTGTAGGAGGATGGAAGATAGAACTGTGTTTACATACCCTAAACATGCAGGAAATCAGATAAAGGAAATGAGAGTGGGAGGCTGTGCCATTAAACCTCACATTCCCAGCTGTCATTGGATGTTCCTAGAGTTCCTGAATCTGTCATATCCTCCACAATAACTGCTCTCTCATAAATATAGTCCTAGAGGTACACAGGCAATGCAATCTTTTATTCCTTCCTCTTCTTATTACCCCTTTTTCCTATTTCCCAGTTGGCATAAACAGTAGCAGAAAACACAAGAAAGGTCACAGGTTCATATGCTCAGGGCTTGAACCTTGAACAGTCAGTAATGGACTGTGTGGGACTCTTCCGTAAGTGTTCTGATATTTGCCTCTTTCAATGACTGCAAGACAATGTTCACTAATCCAGTGCCAGGTCAGCTCCATTACTCTAACATAACCCACACAGTGCCAGTCATTCCACTTCTGGCTTATAATTGCCCACAATTATTTTCCAAGGAGGCAAGTGAGGCTTATAATGTGCTATTTGTTCTCCTAAATCTGTTGCTGAGAATCATTTAACAAAGCCAGGGATTATTCATTTGACAGTATAGTAGCATTTATTTGCTTGTGATATTAATGTCAATAATTCCAGATGTTTTAATTATAAATTTCTGAGAAATCTTACAACGTCATTGTTTCTTTCACAGCAAAACAATCATTCTTAACTGTTGGACAATATAAACCTCCCTTAAGATGGTTAAATCTTTTTAAATGTTTTATTAAAAATGTTACTATTATTGTTGTTCTTTTATTACTTATAAGGTGAACCATTAATGGCAGAAGCAACTACACATTTTAGCAAAGTATTATTGAAATTTGTGACACCTCTTGCTAATTTCTAAAGAATTCTATTAATCTTTTTCTTCTGCATCACTGCTAGACCAGTTTTGTAGAGAAAACCCTGTGTATATGATCCTTATTAAAAGCATACTTTTATGGAAATGGAAAAATCCAGCTCCAATAAAATAGTTATTATTTATTAAGAAATTAAAGTTAAATTAAGAATCATACACAATGTATAGCATCACTTAACAGTGAAAAGAGAATACACTAAAATATATATTTTTTTAATTAAAAGGTACCAAATGATTTCAGTTAAAACATTTACTCTAAGTTATAGCTTACGTTTTGAAGCTTTTTTGACAGTAAACATTTTTGTGAAGTCAGGCAGTATGAAGCCTGTTAGAAATCTAGAAAAGTACTGCGATTTTAAAGCTGTTCAAATATGTGGATCTACATCACAAACCACCGACAAAACTGAACTTCCTGACATGCTTCTGTGAGGATGGAAGCCAACACAATATAGAGTGAAATTACCTACTGAAAACACATTGGTTTTTTAAAACAGATGTTTTCCCTTAGACAGCAATTTTCAGCTGCTTCTGTTCCAAAAACACCAAATGAAACAGCTAGACCTTGCACATCTATTTTAGGTCTCTGAAAACAGTTTGGTAATCAAAGCTGGAGACTATACTATGCATAGATAACAAGTAGAAACAAGGAGCAGAGAACAGAAATGTACTGCTGTATAAGGATCTTATGCTTTATACCACTTAAGGTGTCAATTGTAACTCAAAGGATGATAAGCATAAAAATTCTTATTACAATCTTGCAAGAAAACTCTAGAGCAGGTAGCCTAGTATCTTCTGATTTTTTTCTGACTAACCCAATCAGAGTAGTCTATTAAACAATTATTTTCTCAATTGTTTTTCTTTAGGACTTTTCCAGTTAATTACTCAAAATATTTAGTTGTTTACTTAACACTTTAACTTAATCCACAAATTCACATCATTAAAGGTACCATTTTCCACAAAACTAATCAGGGGCTGGTTGGAAGTCACCAGAAGCCACATGGATCAAAAAGCAGAAGACACGAGGCTCTTCAGGAAATAAGTTTAACATATCAGCTCTCCGAGACCAAAAAAAACAACACAAATGCTTACATTGGTCAAGATCTATCTTGTTTGGGTTGCAATACAAATTTAAAACTATATCAATGGTCAAAATATGCCTTTTTATATGCATTTGCATATGTAGAGAGTCACAGCATGATGTGTGTTCTGGTGTGCTCCATGTTGATTGGTCCCGACGCAATACGATGAAAAGTCATAAGAGAATCGTGTAATTAGTCACCGCCTGCGATTCCTAATCGTATAATTTGACATCCTCTAGGACAGAAAAGGCTGAGAGATTCAGCAACTGCAGTCGATAATTTTGACATGCACTCTGACTAGAAGCCGTGTCGAGTCATGTAGTGTGACGCTGGCATTACAAATGTAGAATCACTCCAGTCCACCAGTGACTGGGTCATATCTTAGAAGGAAAGAATCCCGACAATAGACAGCACACGGTTATCTCAAGGACACTCAAGGAATTCTAGACTCAGAGATCTTCAGAGAACAGTTTGACTTTGCACAGACATATCAAAAGGAGAATACTTTATGAGCCAAATTTGTTTAGCTTGTTTGCTCATTTTATTCTGTTATCTACTACTTTTATTGACCTTCAAGATGTTGTTCTCCAGATCCTTTTGTGGAAAGGATTAAAACTCCGCTACACTAATTGAAAAAAAAAGTAAAATATATTCCCTGTTAAGAGCACCCTTTAGCATCTGTAATGTTTTGCAGCATTTTTTGAATAAATTACAGGGTAGTGTGGAAAATTCCGCTGGCCAGTATATTTTATCACGTCATGCTTCAAACATCTGCCATCCTTCAGTAGGATGTGTGAGTTGATAACATTGTCTTGCTGCTTAATTCTAAACAGTTCCCAAACCCTCAGAGTTAATGAGGTTATGTAACCATCTGAGCAGAGAAATAACAATAATTAGGACTTCAGCACACAGAACTGGAATTCCCTTCCCGACTCTGTGATAAAACAGACTTTCACTGGCAACCACTGACTGATAACTCCACTGTACCGTACTGCTCAGGTACTCTACGTTTAGATCTTTTCGTGCTACCTTGACCTGCAGTTATGCATTTGTATACAGCACAGAGCAACATCTTTACAGACCACTGGCCTCTGAGACAGACTAAGCCTGGTAATGAGAGGCATGGCAGGCAGGCTCATGAATAAGGCTTTTGTCCCAGTGTCCACCCACCTCCTCCAACAAACAGCACAGGCCTGACCTCTGCACTGCCAACACCACTCAGCAAGGCATTTTCCAAACTCCACAGCACAACAATCTCTCTTTTTACATGCCTGAACACTGAAACAATTACTTGAGTTTTTCAACCTTTCTGGCTGAATGACCCTGTTCAGGAAACAAAGTAATTTCAGTAATTCTCTATTCACACACGCTTTCAATTTTAAGTTTAGAGCTTGTGTAAATAAAGCTATTACAACTAAATATTAAAAGAAAAGCTGTTTGGTCAACAGATCCACAAACAATCATCCAGGTGGATGCTGCACATTGGTGGTGGTGGAGGGGAGTCCCCATTACCTGTAAAGCACTTTGAGTGGAGCGTCCAGAAAAGCACTATATAAGTGTAAAGAATTATCATAATTATTATTAAACAATGCTATAAGAGCACATCTACTGTGTGACAGCATAGGGTTTATTCTCTAGAAAGCCTCTCAGGAACCCCACAGGGCCCCAAATCCAGGGCTGAAAATCCTAATGTCAGATAATTCCATTTAGGAGAATACAAGCATTTGTTAGTTTCAGTTTAAGTTTGCATCTTAAGACTCAATTAATTACAAGCTCAACATAACTATAATTATTTTGAGCACTCATGTTAACAAGGCCTTTACCAGTTACCTTCACGTTTATCAAGGTCTCATACAGAACTGCAGCAGTGCTTTTAACAACCATGTCAGTCTCAATTACCCAAACCTTTTTTCTAAGGGGATGTTTCAGATAAAGTTTGGATCTTATGTACATGGTCATCACTGACTAGAAACTAGAAATACTGAATTTTCACTAAAAAAAGACTCCTTCAGCATAATTCAGGGCTGTGTATTATCCACTGCGTCACTTCAAAATCAACCATTTATGTGGTCATGCCTTCTCTCCTAGCATTTTAAGCACACATTCTTTTAAAACATTATAAACAATACTGCCAAAAAGATAACTATTTCCTGAATATTATTATTTCCAGTATAAGAGAAAACCAGTGATGTTTTACACAAATACAGTCTGCTAATGAAATAGCCCAGACTCATGCTAGCAATGTATGAACTCAGCCTTCACACATTTACAGATTGGACCAATGAGTGCTTCCTATGAAACGACTCTATGTTCTGACAGAATTTACAACAACCAAATGAATTTTGTAAAGCATAACCTGCACAAAAAGATTCAATTTTGGATTTCTTTACAGAAGTACTCCTCACCTGGAACGGTGATATATGAAGGGGAGAAAGATGCTGGGGTGTTGATTTTCACCCCATTCTTCAGCCACTCGATCCTGACGGGGTCTGGGGGACCCACTGCCTCACAGGTCAGGTTAAAAGGGGTGTTTCTGCTGACATTCAGATGCTCTGGTTCTTTAATGAACATCGGCAACCCTACACATAAAGCCATAAAACAACACGTTGTTAACCTGCCTCCTAAAAACACCACTGAGAAAAGGCTCTTTTAAGGATAAGCCTTATTCATCCCTCCATTTTCTCCCCACTTCCTCTTTCAATTCAGGGTCGCAGGGGAGCCAGAGCTTATCCCAGCCAGCACTCTACGCAAGGCAAGACGACAGCCACACACACTCATGCCAGGGCCAATTTTCCGGGAAGCCAATTAACCTATCAGTATGTCTTTGGACAGTGGGAGGAAACTGGAGCACCCTGAGGAAACCCACGCGAACACTGAGAGAACATACAAACTCTAGACAGATAGCACCGGGTCTGGAACTGAACTGAGGTCCAGCACTCAGAGGCACCACTGCTGACTGCTTCACCACCATGCAGCCCCAGGACTAATTCAGCTTGCACAAAACATATTACCTATTGAATACAAATAACCACAAGTCATCTCTTTCTATTCATGTTACACATATTATATGGACTTTACAAACAGCCCGGTTTGCTTTCAGGAAGGTAACTCACCTTCAATGTGTATCTGGATGCGATCAGACTCTATCAGTGTATCACTGATACTCAAAATGCAGCAGTATTCCCCATCATCAGAGCGCTGTACATTCTTAATACTGCAACAGAAGACGAACTAGGTACAGTAATTAACACATAATGGTGACATCTTATTTAAATACAATGTTATTATTTGACATACAGCAGGGGTGTCTAACTCAATCTCTGAGGGATTCAGTATCTTCTGTTTTTCGTTGCAATCTCAGCAGTCTATTGAACAATTAACCCAATTGTTTTCTTGGACATATCTAGGGTTTTTCTTAAGACTGTTGCTGCAGTCTTTTACTCACAACATTCACATCATAGAAGGCACTGTTACCTATAGAACATCTTAAAGTCTGGTTAAAAGACCAACTGACCACAATTACACCGACTGTAAATCTTAAATCTTAAGTAGAACAAAATCAAGAAGACACAAGGCCTTCCAAAAATTGAGTCTGACCCCCCCCCCGACGTAAAACACAGTGTTTAAAAAGCAGTGGCACACAACTCTATTCAAAGCTGACCACCATGTTAGTGCATTTCGTTTCCACCTCTGCACATAATGACCTAACTGAATAGCTTAACCAGACCAGTTTAATGCTTTTCAAATGTCTTCAAGTGTTATAATTTGGTGACATTTGAAAAGCTGCAGGATTTAGGCCCTTGAGGGCTGCTGTTGTGTACTTGAACAGCAGTTGTGTACTTGAAATGCCTGAAATGCCTTTACATTAGGAAACCCAAATATTTTGCTGAAATTTTCAATAAACTGCATTCTAGTAAACTATTTAAGTATAAATGAGTAAATGTCAAGAGGTTTGTGTCAGCCATTTAATTCCTTACTTTCTGTATACAATTCTAGAATTTTATATATTTAAAAGTTTCTGCACCTATGGTAACCAGTGATAAAATATGAATGATTAGCATATATTTATGTACAGGCAGAAGTAGACACAATTTAATGCACACCTGCAAGAATGCGGTTAATCTAGTGTTTCTATTATGCTTAGGCAGAACATGGAAAGGAGCAACAAATATAAAGACAGCTGATTAGGAGTTTGGTGTCCAGAGGTTTTCATTCCTTACATTCCTTCCTCGTCCTCACAGGCCACTCACTTAATGTGTTACAGCTGTTCTCTGAAATGATTGAGGCTTACAGAATGTGTCGTGGAATCATTTCCTGGTTTGATTCATTTCATTTTTTCCCCTTAGAGAGAGACTTCAGTAGTACTTTGCTTTGGCTATATTGTTGCAAAAACATTTAACCAGAGTGGTTATCTGTCTGAAACTTGGGTTCCCCAGGAGATGGTGTGTGACTGACTGGGCACAGTCAAGAGTAGTGCGAGATTGATTAACTAAGACTCTCTCAGCAAGACGGCCATCCCTGCAGCCTCCTGGGGAACTGAAGGCCAGGCAGTTCTGTGAAAGAGAGCTGCACCTCCAGTGCAGGGCTGTGTAGCCTGTGCTGTGTTAAATGACGAGTGGCTTGAAGGTGGATACACTGGAGGAGTCTGCCCACAGTTCCTCATTTCCCATGTGAGGCAAATGGCAGTCCTAATTTAGTTCTCAATACCTCGGGAAAACCTGAAATTAATTAAAAGCTGGTCTTATCAGACACTTAATTCAGTTAAAGGTTTGCTTAACCTTAGTGATGGCTACACTCAGGTGGAACAAAAACAGGATACGAACTGAGAAAATCTGTTGGTAGAGAAACACTGTTAATAAGAGAAGTCTGTTGTCGTCACCTCAGTGTTGAAAGAATGGTGGACACCTCTTTATCTGTGGTTTGCAGGTCATTCAATACTGCCTGCTGACTCCCCGAGAGCTCCTCGCCATCCTTCCACCATTGAATGTGCAGATTGGGAGAAATGTCGTGGACCTCAATGGAGCAGTTAATCTTCACTTCTGTGCCTTCCGACAGGTGCACATTTCCCACTGTTGGCTTGAACTTCAGCTTTTCAATGTCCTCCGGCTTTAAGTGGACATTGGAGACCTTCTTCTGCACCACAGGGGACTCTGTGATGGGTGCCAGTGGAGCTCCTTCAGTGGGCTGACGTGACCAAGACTGAGGTACACTGGCCCTCTCCCCCGCTGTGGGAGAAATATTTCCAAGTCCTTTACTCTGCCCCTCTGTAATTACAAGTCAAAGTCTCGTGTTAACTGGAACAATGACAGGAATGTATGGTACACATTAGTGACAAACATTTAATCTTCTTATTAAGCTGAAATTAAATGATTAGACTTGTGAATGCTGGTGAGTTGATCCGATTTAATCTGCCACAACCTCAAATCCAATACAATGCTATTGGATTCAACAACAGATATATATGACAGGTGGTCACATTGACCTGCCAACTGGTCATTAAAGAACCAGGAATTCTAAGAATCAACCCTGGTATCCCAGAGATTTCTGCTGGGGGTCTGCACAATCGGGCCTGCCTAAAAGTTCCTTTCAATGCACCTGGTGAAGTAATTTCTCATTTCTCTACCTGACCTGCTGAGCAGAGGGTCTGCTGGGTGTCCCCCAGTAGGGGCTGAACTTCAGTAGTGGATGAAGTAGGTCCCCACTTACATGATAAGCAGTTTGAGATGCTAAGCACTATATGTAGGTAATGAATTGTTTGTTAACTGGGTAAAAAGAAATTTGTTTTTTGCCTTCGGAAATAAAAGAAACCTTCACTCTCCTCCCTGCAGTGTGTGCAGTTCTTCAGATCTGAAATTCCTGAACAGTGAATACCCAGATAATTTCCTACTCTCAATGACTAAGGGCAATAACATTTCAGCTACATGTCTTTTCTGCATCCAATTGACATCTTTTATGTTAGATCACAAAGGAAATCCTCACATTCCTGCAATGGAAACCTGTTATCGAAGGAAGCATATTACTTTGACAGGAAGAAATGTTCCATTTGCTCATTTTCGGCTTATACGAATATTAGTCAACATTTTTATGCAAGTCAAAATTTCCCCATGTGAGACCTGTTGACTTCCATTATTTTCTTTCTAATGATACCTCTAGTACAGGGGTCTATTTTAAGTCAAGGAACTCAGCTTGGTCTAAACGTGTTTTGAAAGATTTTGAGATTTAAATAGTTTACTTTCATAAATGACTGCTGTTTTCTAACATCGTGATGTGATGTTACAGTAGCTCAACAACCAGAGTCACTCTATGTCATACATCCAAGGCTGCAAACTGAACTGACTTTCCAATAAATAAACATTATGTAGGAAACAATACAACACCATCCATCAACTTACATAGGATACATGAAGGATACATCTATCACACAAACTGATTTCTGACACTCATATTTAAGTTATGCCATGAAAATACTACTGCACAATAACCATTTGAAATTCGTATCACATCATTATTCATCAAAATACAGCATCAGCAGGCCTAACTAGCTGCTTAAGCACTCAAAGTTCAGAAAGTTGCTTATCACACGCAAAATTACAGTATATATAACCTTTGAACAGTCAGCAAAGAATCAACCTGTCCATATACCTCACCTTAGATCTGCATTTTGTTAATTTGTTTTTTTTAATCGTGTTTCAGACGCACATCAATAGGAAACTGCTATTTCAGCTCGTTAAGATGGATCCAATTTTCCAAAGAACCTAATCATTCCCACTTGGCTGTGCTTTGATGTACAATAAAAAGGCACCAGTAGAGTTCTTGCATGCTGAGAGCGACAGAAAAGATGACTTTGAAACAATAAAGACTGACATGTACTAACATATTTGCAACAGCTGGTATTGCACGCATCTGAGTGTCGCTGAAGGGTCTATCACAACGAAGTTGTGGATTAAATACGGAGCGGTGCGCTAAATTGTAAGCGTTCTAGTTAGCACTGTAGTACCGTATCTCTGGATCATCCACAGTTAGTGAAATACCTTTAGTTCGTTGCAATTAGAAATGTTCAGACAATGTTCAACATTTAGCAATGTTCAGACAAGGATCACAAAAAAAATCAGCCTTAGATGCACTGCATTCAATGTATCATGCATTAGTCTTAAATTAATTGATGCTGTGACTAGCGAGATGAATGAGCCACAGCTCATTAGAATATACATGTCAGGCTCTCTTTCCAATCTTAAACTGTTTAGCTCGAAAACCTCGACGTTTTATACAGAGAAGGGTGATGTAAAAATGAACACACCAAAGGAGCGCCCAGTAAATTAAATGCCCCTTTTTAAAATGAAAAAGCATACTACTGAGCCGCACACATCACATTTCCACTCAGACACTAATCCCTGCAAACCTTTAAACTTTACGATCGCTTAGCTCGGCAGATTTCTACACTAAACTCAACAGATGCAAGACCAAAGTTTCAAAGTTTATATATCACTTACCTACTGTGCACTGTCCAAATAGGATCCAAACATTTAAAAATATCATCACAATGCTCAGACTGGAGCTTCTGGAGATCGGTTTTCCCATGTTTGGCCGGAGTCGTCAGACTGCTACGTCAATTTTGTTATTTTATGCACGATGTTAAGAAAGCAGATGTTACCCTGAAAGTTTAAAAAGGAATCATGAAGTGTTCGTCTGAAGCATGATCTTAAAAACAATGTAACGGGACAATCGTTAAAGATCTTCCCCCCCTCCCGCTGTGTCCGCATCAGGTCTCATTCCTCACGTTCTCCGGGACAAACTAAAGTTGTTGGTAAGTGACGTCACGTGAATTTGACTGAGACACGCGTTTGGGGGAGGGATTTTGTGTGTGATTGTTGATGGGAATCCCGTAATCATGCAACACATAATTACAGTAAAAGTATGAAACTACGTTATTTTCATCTTTTTTTATTACATTAAAGTCTTTTAATACTTACATAAAAACATAACTGTAACTTCCTAGATCCCCTTTTCTAGAATCACTCATAAACAAAACACATCATATTGTATCTATATATGACAGAAACATGTGCTCTCGTTGTTGCACAACACATGAGTTAATGTAGAATATTTTCAGATCATTTAATATTTCATATAATTTGTTTCTATGTCATTGCACAATATCGATCAGTCCTATCATGTGTGGAAATAAATTGAATAAACTTGCATTGGATTTGTTTGGTCAAGTACATGTTTTTGATAATCATACCTCCTACATCGTACTTGAAATCAGTGCAAGAGAGTTCTGTAAAAAACGCTAACTAGAAATTGAATGTTCTAAAAAAACATTTTGGACTCTAACATCAAACAGTATGTTAGGAATATACTTTTATCAGTGACTTTCTATTCTGGGATTCAAATTCTTGAACCCGTGGTTAAATAATAATAATGATATTATTATCATCTATATTATGTATATAGAATATTAAAAATCATATAATAATACCTCTTTTCCTTTCTAGATCTTCTAGCATTTAGGTTAGCAGGGAATTCGGGAACGTTTAAGTTACCCTGCAAAAGAAATTTGCATTTACTACACCTTTCCTACAGTCAAACGTAAATGAACCTTACGCCAAAAGAAGGCTCCACAGACGAAACGTTGTGTTTTCTTTCTTCTCTTTTCAGCACGGGATAAACCTTTATTTGTTCCTTTGTACTATATTAACCGCAGGTGACTTACCAGCATGTTTGCTTATCTCAGCGGTCGATGAAAGTTCTTGTTCTGGTACAGTCCACGTTTCACGCAGATGTTTCTCCATGTCTACTCTGTATCACCTTGTAGCTCGAAGTACTCGAGCTCAATCCAGGTTATAGGAAACACACCCATACAATAGGGTGTGTGCTCAAGTGCTTGTAATGTACAGGCATGGTTTTGACATTCCTTTAACCTGTCAGTTTTGGAAGTATTGTTTGTAGTTGGATATTATATGGGGACCACGCTTTGCCTTTGTTTAAGCATGTTATGAGATATTATTCTTTTGAGCTCTTACTATTCTGTCTAAAGATTTGAGTCCATTCTGAATGTGATAGTGATTATCATATTGATTCTTTGTACTACGTTTTGGCTATTTGTCAATCACTAGGATTGACTAACATTTGACTAGTATTACATTCTGATGTAAACTCTATAAAACTCTTTTCTCTATTACCACCTGCCCTGATACTATTCAGCACTTCCTTATATAAAGTATAGTAACAGAAATAGTAGCACTTTATTCATAAAAGAGTGACAAAAATCAAGTATAATAACTTCATGAACAGTAATTTAGAATGATAGAAAATGTGTTTAACATCTGTTACCTGAAGTTGTGATGCTGCAGGCTGAAGCTTTGGCCACGTCGTCCTCTGGGAGTGAAAACTGGACACATCTAACACCTGATGAGTGTCCTGTGTGACTGGAATGCCACAGGAAGGGAAAATAACTAATTTGATTGGTCCTGTTGTTTTTTTCCATGGGATCTACAGTCAGGGTATATTGGCAGCCAGGTGTGCAAAGCCTAGGACTTCTGTTTATTAATTTCCTGCAGTTCAGGGAGTTCATGTGTGCGCAGTGTGCGTACGCACACTTGAACTGTAGTTACTTTAGATAGCACAGGAGTAGTTATTCAGCTCCTGTGCTGTTCCCTCAGCAGACAAGCTGGCAGTGTTCCTAATGGTTTGCAGCACTGAGTAAGATCAAACAGAACTTGTCAAGTTGCACTTTTTCTGGATTTTCTTTATTAATCAAAGAACAGGGAAATATAACAGATACACAACTAAGCATATTCCTTAAATTGTTTTTTTAATGCTCCTGAGTCTTTGAGGGAATTAAGGAGTAAAAAGGCTAAGCTTTTTTAAAGAACTCCAGAAAGTCTCTGAGGAGATGTGGAACATGAATTTTCTGTTGAAAGGGCAAGCCTGGCTGTACTAAGCAAGGTTATGTGTGTTGGTCTTCCAAGGCAGGATAACAAAAGGCTCTTCTTTTTGTAATAGGTTTTGGAGCCTTAAAATAGAACACACCCATACGGGCCCTAATAATGAATCTTATCAATAGGAGAGGCAGGGGATCTGGAATGACTGCAGATGGAACCTCTGAGAAACTAACTGATCTTGAGAATGAGCAGGCTTCCCCACAAGGGGACCATTGGTACAGTGTAGGAGCCCAGAGGGGCTCTGCAAGTCAAGAACAGTGACAGACCACTTAAACATGCACATGTTATCTGGGGGTTTGCTGCCTCTTGGTTATACATTGTTGCCTGAGGGTTGGCACTCTTGAAAGAAGGCTTGTGGAGGTAACCAGAACTAAACTGGAGAATTAAATGTATGACAGTAGGATCCTACAGGTCAGCATAGCTTTAGAAAAGGCAGGTCATCCTTATCTTAATGAGCAATAACAGTAATGGATATAAACATAAACATAAGACTTACATTTTTAGAAGGCTCCTGCTCTTTACTAACAAAGATATGCTTCTTGTTAAAAATACTCTTGCCCCATATTTGGATTTACAAATATATTTATGGAGCATATTAGCAGGTGTGTAGGTTATTTTTTTACATACATATTTAACCTTTGTTTAATGATAATTAATGATAATGTCAGTATTCAAAAGGTCCCTTAAAGTGTTATCCTTTTTCATTTATTTTCAGTCATCTTATTATTGGTTTTCATTAATTGATTAAAAATGGAGATCACTGTCATAGCACAATGTTCATAGCATGTGAACATCAATTAATATATTGTGGAAACATTTTGCAGAGCACCACAACAAACAGGAAAGAATACAATAACTAGCACAGAAAAGTACAAAATGTGCAGGAGATCCTGATTTAAGATTTAATTCATAATCCACACCGTTGATCATCTTTAAATGTGGCGCCTCATACTGGCTAATAAGTTTTACATTTCTTGTATGGCCATTCTACACAAGGTACAGTTTTTGTAGGCACAACCAAATTGTTCTTAGACATTAATAGTAGTTTTAAATTCAAAACCTACAGGAAATACTGAATTGAGCAGGAGGACACAACAAAACAGGCTACACGAGGCAGGGCAAAATTGATTTCTATTGAATCTTTTCAATGTCAAAATGTACTAATGGAACATTAAGCTCTCTTAGCTCTCCTATAGGCACCAGCAAAAGGATAACACCTGACACTCTGTGATTACATCTAGGAGGGAAAAACAGGGCTTTGGTTAAAAACACAAGGGATATTTGTTTTCCTTAATCTTACAAATATACCTCAGTTTTATATTTTGAAAAACTATTTACATAAAGGAGATGAACCACACTGCTATTTGTACTTGAGATTGTTTTCTTTAAATTAAAGCTAATATATTTTAATCCTTAAAAAAGGTACTGGAACTGAAGATACAATAGAAGGTAACAACTTGTTTAGTAATTGTTTACTCCACACTGTTTTTTACATTTCAGACCATTGAATTGAAACATAGAGACTGTACTTATATATTAAATCAAACACAAATTGCTGCTACAATTCAAAATATCTTTAATCATTTAAGTTTAAAGTATTGCTATTATAGGTTTATTTACTGTATATCTGCTTGATAAGTAATATTTACAGTTTAATAATATCATAACATGGTACAGACTGAGAGCACAGATCTCATGTTACAATATGATAAACATAATAAAATATGTAAATTCTGAAAATGATTTTAGAATCCTAGAAATTTGATGGCTTTGATTTTAGCTAACAGTTTTTGAAGGTTTATACAGTAGTATTGTTAAGAAGGAACTCTTGGGCCAGAAGACCAAAACAGACATAACTACAACATAGATTTAATTTACATGAAATTTAATTTGCAGCAGAAAGCATGTCTTTGGGATTAGAATACGGATCTTCTGGGTCTCTGCTGTTTTAATTTTGATCTGCATTATTTAAAGACTTCTTCCTTTATTACTCAGGGGATGCCGGCTGTTTCTCAGCACCATGTGGGAGGTTCTGTTTGCTGTTGATGCACTGCTGTGTTTCCCGGTGTGATGATCTGCGTAGTGCAATGACATTCTGTACATGCTGGCCTTTTTTTTACAGCAGCCGAACCAGCTCATTAGGATGCACATATCCCTCCTGAAGGCTTTGGTGAAAATGGCATACAAGAAAGGGTTGGCACAGGAATTGATGGGATAGAACAATACAAGGAGGATCTTGGAGTTTGTCACAGTAATAAGGGGGAATTTGAAGGCAGCAGAAATGGCAAAAAAAGATATAGGCGCCATGCAGGTGAAGTCCGTGAAGATGAGCACCGCCATCTTTTTGGCAATTCGTGTATCTCTGTTCTTGCCTGTGAACTTGGGGTTCCTCACTGCCAGGTATATTTTGATGTAGCAGGCGCAGATGATGAAAAAGGCAATGACATTTAGCAGCAGGATGATTACGATGTAGGCCTGCGAGGGCAGAATTTCAATGTCCATTGGCAAACAGATGCTAACCTTCATGTAACTGCTCACGCCTAAAAGGGGCAGAAGGGCCATCGTGAGGGAGAAAAGCCACCCACCCATCATGATCAGAACCGCCTGCCTGCGGCACAGCCTCCGTTCCAGCTGCAGGGCGTATGTGATGGTGTGCCATCTCTCCAGGGTTATGACAGTGAGAGTATAGACCGAGAGCTCACTACCAAAGACGGTGAAGAATCCTGCTGCACTGCAACCTGCTCCTGTCTGCCACTCTATGGCATACTGGCTGTACTGGCTTCTTGTTTTAAAGTCCACCGTGGCAATCATCAGGAGATGCACCCCCATGCAGAAGTTGGCAAAGGCCAGATTGCACATGAGGAAGCGTGGGACGGTGAGCTTGTACTGGCTGGTCATGACCACAAGCAGCACGATGAGGTTGCCTACAATGGCAAGAATGTTGATGAACCAAATGAGGACTCGAAGGAAGCCATACCCTATGATATCTTCACAGGGGTTAAAGGCATCTGGCTTTGGGGAACACTGGAGGATTTTTAAGGGCTGGCTAAAGTCAAATTCTGGATAGTGAAATTCCAAACTCAGAGCCTCACTGTCCTCTTCAGATGATGTGACACTGGCTGTAGCAGGAATCTGAGTTACCAGGGATGAGCTGAATGATTCAGGGGTGAGAAATGGAATCCTTCAAGGAAAAAGAACAGGTACACACATATTGTAGACGTTTCCTGTATCACATAGGAAAGTCCTGGTATGGTAAGCATAATGAAACAGCAAGGAATAGCAGCAGATTGGAGAAATGGCCAGAAGAAATGACAGCACAGATTATTGTTTCTGTTCAAGCATGTTCTTTTTGAGACTTTGTTAACACACTGGAGCAAGAACATATTACCCAGCATAAATTTCTTACTCAAAGCATTCGCCCACTTAGAGTTCCAAACATTTCTTATGCAGGTTGACATACAACATTGTTACGTTTATGTTGATAATATCTACCAAGGCATTTACGGAGGCAAAAATAAATAGAACTGTTTCCAAACCAGCTTTAGAAACCTGGTAAAAAAAAAACTTCCTTCTCAGCTTAGCACTTACACTTGGGACATGATTCTGTCCTCCTCATGCTGAATGGATAGGTTAGCCCAGCTGGCAAAGAGAGAGTTGTGCCTGTGGAGATTAGATGCACAGAAAATGGAAAATATATTTTAGAAAACAGAAAAGGCTTTTTGGCAAAAGCTTCTGTTCCTGTCTATAAAAGGGGATTTTTTTTCCGTGGGCTAAAATAGTAGTAAATAATGAGGCATAAAGCTAAGGGTACAGTATAAAGAATCTATTCTGTCTCCTAGTGATTCATATATTATGATAGATATATTGTATTTTATATTACTAATTAGCATTTATTTGCATTTTTCTTAGTATGGAAAATGCAGATCTATTTTCTTTTCCAAACAAAACTATATAGAAGTAGCGTAAAAAACTGATCCATTTAATCAATGTTTCTAATTCATGTTCTGTTTTTAGACACCAAATACTTCCTTTCCAAACAAAATTACAAACAAAAGTAAACAAAATGTTAAGTTGTAGTTTTATATGTAGTTTATATATTAGACATAAACAAAAAGGGCAACAAAGGAGAAACACTGAACAATTAAAATTCAATTACTAATGTGATGAGCCATTCTGGAATGTCACATTAATGAGCACCACTGAAAACTGAAGATATTTAATGATTAATAAAACCATACCTCCAATTGCATGCAAAAATGAAAAATAATTGGTCATATACAGCATATATAGATATATAATTTTGCATTCATATTACAAATCTAAATGCATATGATTTAGGTTTAAATTACCTAAATGAGAACAATTGTTTTTTATCCTGATTTAGTAACATAGCTCTATGCTTCTTGAGGTGATACAGAAAATGTATTTTCTCAAGATTAATTGAAATATTGTCACTTTAAAAACGTTAAAAACAAAGATTTTGTTTCAAGACAAAGTGTAAGGACTTCTGTATATCCTTGAGAAGCAAGGGAAATGCAATGCATTTAAAAATAGCTAGTTTTGCTTTTGAAACAATAGACCATTCTGAAATACAAATGTTCCTATACAGTATATGCTTACTCTTTCGCTTTCCAGTTCTGAAAAGCACAGCAGTGGCTGGGGTATGTTAAGTGAGCTTTACGCAGGCTGGAAAACAGGTTCAAGGGAGGCAAACTCTTCAGGGCGTAAGTTGACTGGGCCATTAGGATCTGCACAGACTCTAGGCCTGATGTAGGGAGTTTTTGTATTGGTGTTGAGGATACATCTCTGTAAAACAGAGGAAATGGTCTTAATGTCACAACAAAACATCATGTACATTTTGTAATGAGCGAAGGGCAGTGTAACTTTAAATACATTACTGAACAAACAGCCACTTTGTTCAGCTGGTACAATTTTTTACATGAAAACAACAAAATAGCTGTTAAAGAGCTTCTGGTTTTCATCATTTACTGTATTGTCAAGTAAGAAACCTACCTTTGAATTGTAACTATACATGTTAAGCGTTCTCTGTGTCCAAATTAGCTGTCTTGTGCAACAAGTCATGAAACTAAAGACACATTGGAAGCTAAATGAGATTATTACTGCATTAATAAAATGTGAGATACATGTAAGACACTAATTAATGGCTAGTTACACCTGTCAGTAATGTGCCCAATTACAAAGGAGAAAAAATAGCAATTCAGTCTTAACACAAATATAAGACAATTTAACCTGATATTTAACCTCATGTTTATTGATTTCGTAATTATCAAATTGAATCACCCCACTCCTATTTTGAAGAGATATCAATGAACAAGACTAATTGCTCTTTATGTCTCAAATTAATCTCTGATGCTTTCTTTGTAATTTAAAGACAGAGGGTTACCACATGATATTGGTTGCTAGTTTCTGAATCTTTCACATTTCCTTCCTCCAGTTAATCTACTCTGTCATTTCACTTCTGTGTGGTGTTTACAAATCACAAGCATAGCATTCCAAATCTGAATGATATTTGTAGAAAGTGTACAAAATCCAATCTGTGTGAATATATTTAGTTAGGGTGAAGGAATCACTTAAAAAACACTGATTACAGTTTAGAGACGTTGAAAAACAAACACAGAGAGCTCAAGAACTATTAAATATCACCACGATCTTGCTCCCCTTAATTATCCTGTTCATTTGGAAGGCACTGTGTTTGGAGCAATGCTGTGGAGTGATTCATTTAGGCCAAGGGTGTCCAATCCAGATCCTAGAGGGTCAGTGTGACTGCAGGTTTTATACATCTATTGAAAGAAGTAGCACGTAAAGAGTTCTGAGAAGCAATTAACTTGGTCTGGTTAAGCCAGTACCCTGCTGGTTTAATTCATTATGGATATACTAGAATGGAAAATCCACAGACACACAATATCCCTCCAGGACTACGACAGAGCATCCCAGATTCAGACTGGAGCCAAAGCACACCATATTTATCACAAGAGTTCTCCTTTCATGGTCTGCAGACTGGATAATGTGACAAAGATACAAAGGAAGTACTCAATAAAACAAAAGTGAATAAGCCTTGTGATTATACCTCTTTCTTTGCATTGTTAATTTTTACAGTAAGAATACTCTGCAGTGATTTAATGTGTAACAAAAGACATTTTGATCATATTTATTTATGTGAGTGAGCCATTTTTGTAGTTGATGGGACAAACAGAGTCTTAATAATGGGCTGCTTTCTGGAGCTCTGAAGGATAATTGTATATTTGAATGAATAATTTATAGTCATATTTCACTTTAACTCTTTAATATGCTTCTATGAAACAGAAAAGCTGCTTGGTAAGGGGTGTATTCACATCCTGAGAATGTAAGTTGTTTTAGTAGCTGGTTTCTTTTATAAACTCTGTTTTACTTACAGTACATCAGGCCCAATGCCTCCATTGAAAGCTTCTTCATGGATTATTCTGAGTTTACTGTTGCCTTTCAAAACTCTGTAAAGGTAAAATAGGTTTAAAACAATTAACTCCATGTCCAGCACATAAGAAACAGAAGGTACTAAAGGGGACACTTCTTGACTTGAACTAACTGTTCTGCTGAGACAGGAGTGTGTCCTCAGACATTTGCAATCACTTGATTCTTACTGAAGTTTTGTATTTGTGGATTAGTAACTTCTGGCATTAACAGTGGAGCTACATTTTTGAAAATAAGGATATATAACTGACAGTAGCAGCTACACAACATGTGGTACCTGTTTTTTTCACTCTCAATTTCTCAATTTCTTTTTGCTTAGATACATAACCTCTGCAAACATGTATCCATAATATCACAATAAGTTTTCAGTTGGAATATCTGTCACCAGTATTCTTACTTGTAGTTATTTTCTGTTTTATATTTATAATTATTTATGGATGATCTGCAGAATTGTTTCCACATTGACATATATGTTGATTAATGGCAAAAGTCCCAATTAAATAAATTATGATTCCATATTGTAACAGGAGAGAATGTGAAAAAGTCCAGGGGTCTCACTTTGATAGCCACTGTACCTCATGTGCAACATATTATATTTGCTATGAGAGCACGTGACAATTTCTTTTGTGTCATGTAACCTCTCACATGGAGACAGTGCACTGGTTACCTGTTACTTTAAGAGCTAAATTTACAACTGACTATTAAAGCTCTGAAGACATTTACACCTATTCATCTGAAGTGTAGGTATAATTCTATATTGACTTGTTTCAAGTTCTGCAGTCAGCAGCTGCTGGTCTCCTGTCTATCCCTAAGACCATGCTATAAACCACAGGATACAGAAACAGTCTGCATTGTATAGAATCCGTGGGAATCTGTCAGTATGGTGAAGATCCTGAGTCAGTAATTGTATTTTTAAATTACTCAAAACATGTTTTTAAGACTATTCTTTTCACTGTTTAAACATAAAACATTTTCTGTTTTGTATTGTATAATATGTACATAATTTCTACATTTAGAATGTGCTGTTTCTGAATTTTACATTTTTATTAGTATAGTTGTACGGTGTATGTATTGAGTGAAGTGTGATGTTGGGCCATAAACAGCATTTTCAATTAAATGCTTGATTAACTGATTAAAAGATCAAATAAAACAAAATGGTGATATTACAATTCTGCCGGTAATGTTTTTATAAAAGTATTACACTGACCCTAGTGTTAAATAAACTTTCAGCGATTAAAACTTGTTCATTTATTTTGACATGCAGAGGAAATCTATTATTTCATATAAATTTAAAGCATCGTCTCCCCAAAGTTACAGTGACAGTACTGTGTAAAATCAAGATGTACAGTTTATCGATCTTTGTCCCGTTGAAGGCACAGCGCTGGATTTCTCTGAAGCCATTTTTATACAGGTTCCTAAAAACACAAAAAAAAACACAAAAATCAAAAGATAATCTTTGTCTTCAAGGCTTTCATTAACGAAGGTATAAGAAATAAAACTTACATTGTTATATGCTCTTTGGTCATTCCCACAAAAGCATCTGAAGGTATTGATTCTATATGCAGGTTTTCACAGATTTCCCTATAATGAAGAAAACAATATCCAGGTAATACGTTTTTTAAATGATCTATTTAACATTTTGGACTGTGTAATCCAGTAATACATCATACATTTGTAATTAATACCTAATTACACAATAAGTGTTACATAAGTAATGCATTAAGCATGAATATAATCTAAATTATTAGCAGTAACAATGAAAACTGAATTTATAGTCCTGTATCCACGATTCATCACGTTTTAATTCTAATCTGGAGATACTTCTGTTCAAATTTAGCCAATCACAGTGCAAACCTCAACACTTTCCAAAATCTGTTTAGCTTTTGATGTTCAAAGAAAGAAGCCAAGACACAGAGACCGAACCAAGGTCTCTCACCGTCCAGTGCATAACTGTTTCCTCTGTGCTAGTTTCAGAGGGTGCTCTGAGGAGGGAGATTTCACAGTACCAAGACTGGCACAAGCTGCAGTCAGTGTACTGCCTTTTCCAGATGAGCACCACATCCCAGGTGTTAGCCTCAGGCACTACTTTCAATTGAATGCTTCCCAGGTCCATTGGAACATCTCTTACAAATCATTGTCTTATGGATGGGTCTTATGGCTGCAGTGTTCAGTGGAGTTGGCTGGGTCTTATGGCTGCAGTGTTCAGTGGAGCTGGGTGGGTCTTATATCTGCAGTGTTCAGTGGAGTTGGCTGGGTCTTATGGCTGCAGTGTTCAGCGAGCTGGCTGGGTCTTATGGCTTCAGTGTTCAGTGGAGCTGGCTGGGTCTTATGGCTGCAGTGTTCAGTGGAGCTGGCTGGGTCTTATGGCTGCAGTGTTCAGTGGAGCTGGGTGGGTCTTATATCTGCAGTGTTCAGTGGAGCTGGCTGGGTCTTATGGCTGCAGTGTTCAGTGGAGTTGGCTGGGTCTTATGGCTGCAGTGTTCAGCGAGCAGGCTGGGTCTTATGGCTTCAGTGTCCAGTGAGCTGACTGGGTCTTATGGCTGCAGTGTTCAGTGGAGCTGGCTGGGTCTTATGCCTGCAGTGTTCAGTGGAGCTGGCTGGGTCTTTTGGCTGCAGTGTTCAGTGAAGCTGGCTGGGTCTTATGGCTGCAATGTTCAGCGGAGCTGGCTGGGTCTTATGGCTGCAGTGTTCAGTGAAGCTGGCTGGGTCTTATGGCTGCAATGTTCAGCGGAGCTGGCTGGGTCTACGCCACAGGGGAAGTCAGGGGAAGGTCAACACAGTGACGCAGCTCATGTGATTCTCATGTGAACAGCAGGGTGTCTTTTCCTCTCAGCGCTGTCTGCTACTGCTGAAGCTGCTGCCCCCCTCCTGGCCTCAGTGTTGGTACCCTGTGACCCTGGGCTGCTCTTGCACTCAAGCCCATTGCACCCATGTCCCACTCCCAGCAGCAGTCCCTGGCCTCCCTGTCTCCCCAGCATCTCTCTGGTGCAGTCCATTTGCCTGGGACTGCTGGGACTGCTCTGCTCCTGAACTATTCCTGCACCCAGAAAACAAACAATCCTGACAACTCCCAGGCGGACAGGAGGGAAAAAATGAAAATTCCACTCAGGAGGCGCCCTGGGATGGATGGGGATCCAGGAGCCATGAGCTGTGATGCAGCAGAGGTGACTAACACAAAACCATTGGACCCCTGTACAGCACCAACACCACATTTCTGATCTGTGAAGTACCTAAAATGATCAAGACGCATAAAACTCAGTTTGAGGGGCAACTGGGTCCCTCTCTCCCACTGCAAAAACGCCACCCCTAAGAACATATCAAATTAAACATTAGAAATTGAGAATGAATTGCTCTTCACTAATTGAGTGGCATCTTCTGGAAAAGATAGGAACTGCAGCAGCACCAAGAACAATTCAAAGTGATTGTATCACTTTACGCGAAAAGCAACTTGCTTTTTTGTTTCGTACTTCTGTAGTTTGCAGTTTACAAATAATTTAAATTGTTTTACTGTTAGACCAAATTAATTGTCTTACCTTATCTTTCTGTTCCTATGTTTGCTTATTCTGCATACCACATTTTGTAATAATTCACAGACAGCAGAATAACATTTCTGGTCTTTGACAAACTCGAACCATCAAATGTTTATTAATTTATTTAACCAAATTCAGAGACTGAGTGAGACATACAGAATACATTTCAAGAAAGAAATATTGTTGTAGAAGTGTATGAAAAAAATCACACTTACAGAATAAAATGGCTTTCAATGGAATAAATCGTAGACATGTCTGGGAATACTGTTATCCCCGTGTTACAGATACTCCTGCAAAAACAAAACACTGGAAAACTTAGAAAAATGTGATATTGTGTAATTGTAAATCTATAAGAAGAGCTTTTACAATATAATTAATTGAAGTTTAATTTGTGTTGCAGTTTGAGATTGATAAATCTTTGATACAATTTGTGTGTTGATCATCATCACCCCTTAGATAAACAATCACATGATTTCCAAATGAAGACTGCTCCCTGCTTCAGTGCTGCAGGTAAACTCACAGTGCATCTGTACCTATCTATGGGTGTGTCTTATTGACAGAGTGTGTCACCTTATTTGGGTGTGATTCGCTATTTTCAGGTGTAACTAGTGGGATAGTGCTGGTGATCCCTTGACTTACCATTGTAGCTGTGCTTTTTCTAATTTATAACAGTAGTATTAGTTGCATATGAGACAGCTTTTACCCTGACTGAGTTGTTACAGTGGATTCCCTGGGGTAACATTCTGGAATGAGCCTTTGCTTTCACAAATGGCGTATCACCTCAAACTATTCATCAATTATTTATTTAGTATTGGGATGTCTAATTCTAATGTTGAGAATTTCCAGGTTTTTTATATTACAATACAAATTTGAAACTATAGTTCAAAAACACCCTTATTTAATTTTTCCGGCACAACACAAAAATGTGTTTTTTTGTTAGAGGTTAGGTTCTTGTGCAAAAACTATGACTATGAGTAGGTTGGATATACAATTTGCCGATCTGTCCTGACATTTGTATCTGTGTCTTTAAAGATCTAAAAAAGCATCCCAGAAACCACAGAACAACCAAATGATTAAGAATGAGCATACGAGGGGAGAAAATGAAGTATTTAAGGTCTTTGTGGAAAATGGTGCATTTGCAAATCTCTGAAAAAGTATATTCATATAGTGAATTCAGAGAAATGTCTTCTATGCCGGTATTTGAGACAAAAATAAACAAGTATTCAAAAAAATCTAAAACATTCTCACAGGTATCTTAGCTTTGGGAGATTGCTGAATGCACGTCTGCCAATGTTCACTAGGCTTTTGGTATTCTGAATAGAGCTATTGAGAAAAGAGGATAAACAGTTATTTAAAGAATGGGTTAACAACGTGATCCACATGTATATTTCCACTAAAGTGCAAAACAATACATATGTAGCAATAACAATATATTTGTACTGATTACAAATCTGAAAATTAAAAAAATGTTAAAACTTTTAAATGCTAGTCTTGGATCCAATTTCCAGTTCATTTCCATGCGATTTCAGAATACTTTTGCCTGTAGACTGGATAGAATATTGAGATGTTGTATAGATAGATACTTTATTGATCCCGTGAGGGAAATTGCAGTGCCACAGCAGCTTAGCACAGTCAACACAGCACAGTGTAACTAAATAATACAACACTACAGTATCATACAATAATACAGTATGCTTTCCAGGAACAGATTAGAAGTAGTTTATTTGACTTGATTTGATTATCTCTGGAGCAGCTGTAATAGGCAGGTGGTACATGGTTTCCTCTGTTATTGAAGTTAAAGTACACATTTTCCAGGCCATATCACATTTCAGTGAGAAGTTGCTGATGAGAGAAAATCCTGGTTAAATTAATTTGTGTGCCTTGAACTGGTGCAAATTAGAAGTCTGCAGGTCACAGTGACATTTGTCAGCTATAAACTGCAAAGGCAATCACTGCATTAGCAGTTTTTTAGGCCAAGCTCTTGAGCAATATTTTCACACCAGACTGAAGAAAGACATTTTGCTCTTTTTTAGTTTTCATTGTATACACAAATATTCACTTCATTTAAATGTAATGTTTATTTTGAATTTAATTTCAAATAAAAATGTAACTATTTTTCCTGGCTATTTTGTAGTATGTATTTTATTAATACAAATGTTTTGCTTGGAAAAGCTTCACAGGATCTTTTCCAATGTTATACCTGAGAATGTATTTGAGATTCAAATTGTTATGCTACTCTTTAGACAGAATGAGTCCTATTTTTGCTTAGAGTCATACAGTATCTGAGTATTAAGTACACAGTATCTGAGAATAACAGCATAGTTAAGAATATGAGAATACAAATTCAGGAAATGGGAGGCACTCATTTGTGCAGTTGTAGGAGTCTATAACAAACTTTCCAGTCAGTTGTTGAAGCTGATTCCTTGGAATAAGTCAGGAATATGGTGTAACTGAATCAGTTAAGTTATTGGGAATCAGCTAATGGCTTCTTCTTGTAACTTTGCTTATGTTTTTACAATTCAGTTTTCATAATAAAACATGCCCACATCTCTTGAAATACCAAATCATCTAAGTACAAATTGTTCATCTTTAAGGAAATAACAGAACCCAAAACAGAGATAATGGATATTATCTCTATCAAGTGCAATCCAACTTACATTTCAGAAAGGTTGTGCAGGTTATTGAAAGCCAGAGCTTCTATTCTTTCAAGAAAGACACTTTGAGAAATTTCACTGAAATCACATGGAAAGAGAAAGTTAATTCATTTCAAGACGATCAATATTTACTCCAGAATGACATTCTAGATCCCTCTAATTCCTCCTTTATTAATAGTTTTTTTTACGATTCCTCTCTTAATATTATTTGTTTATAATTATTTTTCTGCAATAAGGAGAAGTGAAAATATTTTCCCAGAACTTGTGTACTGGTGACTTCCCATCCTCAGTTTCCCTAACAAACAAAAAATAAGTGTCTAAAAAATAACGACTCTGTAAAATTCCTGAAATCCACATCTTATCATGAAAGCATCTTTGAGGTAAATAACAATATAGCCATTAAAAGTAGGTGGTTTTCTTAATAAACTGATACAGGAGTATAAAAGGAAGATTGATGTAATAAAGCCTAAATTTATTCCAATTTAATACATTGGATAAATTCCTAATCCCGTTCCTAGAGACTCTCATACTTGCTGGTTTTCATTTCAGCCAAGATTGACTACTTCATTCAAGCCATAATTGAGCTAATATGTTGCTTTATTGGAACATTTGCAAGTTTTTTTTTTCCTATTCAGTGTTTGGACTTTTAAGTTTCTTATGAAATGCACTAGTTACAATTCAATTAGCAAAATGTCTTCAGAGTTCATAACAAACAGTTCAAATGAATCCTATTATAAAGTCAAATGAGGGTTCAATTGTGTAACTGAGTGTTAGACTGGAAGAAAAACCAGCAGGTACAGTATGTGGGCCTCGAGACCAGGACTGGGAACCCCTGATCACTGCATGTAAAAGGAGTGTGCAGATCTGTAATTTAAATGCATAAAAAACCTTTTTAAAAATGTCACTCTTTTGATGATTTCATGGACTTAAATTTTCCCATTGATGTCTTTAGACTTAAAAATCCCCTTAAATGGGATTGTCACTGGGCTTATCACTTACTAGGAGAATAGTACTTAATGTTTTTCATTAACTGCAGAGATTATATACAGCCTCTCTCATGATTAATTCAAGTTTGAGGTTTAAAGAACAAAACTCGTCCTCTGAACAGAGTTATTAAAATGATTCAAAATCTACACACAGTCTACAGCTGCAAAAACAAGCAGAAGAAGAATAACATCTATTGTTGCTTCAAGTAAAAAAACGCTTTTTTTCTGTATTCTGAAAAATGTATTTCATAAGGACATCACATTCTCTATCCCTGCAACTGCGATCAAGTTGTATGTGTTAATGGAACTGCCTAGCACCTGAGCACCTCTCTTACTGTTTATGAGTGACACATGAGTCACCTTTTCCTGATCTTTAACAGGTCTTACCAACAAACCACTGCCAGTTCAGACTAACCATGGAAGCAAAACCATGGAGTAAAAGCACATTTCTTGCAATGAGTTTTAATGAAATCAACACAAGGTCCAGTGTATTTTTTTTCAAATATAAATTATTATTTCATTCCATTAATTTCAGAATGTAATTGATGTTTTTATCCTTCATTCAGAAACGAATCATCCCCCCTCCACAGTAACCCTCTGGCAAATTGTTCTGCAAAGGTTTCCCTGAACACAGGCTTTGTGAGAAATTGCTCCAGTGCTGTGACAGTGTGAGAGAAGATATCTTAAACAGAATCTGGTTTTTGATGCTTTAGTGCCATTGCATTAAAAATGAAAAATATATAATTAGGACATTTGTGCTCCGTACTACACAAATCTGAACTTTCACATTTAATTCAGCCGATTAAAATATCAATGTGCCTTCATTTACATCTTTTTGCCACACAGTATTCCATTTCAACCAGGTTTTAATTAAACAGTAACCTAGTTTTCATTTCTAATAAAAGCCTGTGGTCTGTGGTACAAGACTCACTGTTTCACTTGTTTAAGTAGTTTACTAAAGACAGTAAGATTAACTCTTACTGAGTAACCACTCCTTGCATCCTTGATGAAGAGGGATTTGTAATGACATAATGACAATATTATGCTCAGAATAATAACAAAATATTTAGTTTACATTGCAATGTCTTTTTTTTCAAAATTTATTCAGAAAAGTATTCCATTAATTTCAGAATGTAATTGTAATTTCAGAATGTACAGTAATGCTGAAATGATCCAATCCACACCATTTATTAAATGGCAGAGGAGTAACAGATAAGATAAGAACAGATAAGTTCTACAACATGTAGTGACTTCCCACCTCTTACGGCTTTAAAGTTTAAAAAACAATCATAAATTTGTGTGCTTCATACCACAGAAATTGTAATATAAAAGACATGCATCCTTTTTGGTGACAATCAGCATAAAAATGTCTTGTTTCAGAAAACAACATCATAATTGTTGTACTGTAGCTGCTGCTCAAGCCCTTATGAAATAGTTTGTGCTTAACATATCTCCAAGATTGCTGGCAGTCTTTGTCCTTGAATTTATCTTCAGGAACTTAGAAGAATGGAGATTTCTTATGCTGGCTCAGCATGGGAACATTTTTTCCTTCACTGCTGCACACCAGCGACACTGCGTTATAAAATATTATGTTGTTGATTATGTTATCAAATTAACAGAGAGGTATGAGAGTTGTGAGAGTTAATATTCTGTGTTTCAGTATACATTGTGAATTTTGCTTTCAAAGGAAATCATTAAAATTTTGCCAGATAAAAACCAGGCACTACTGTATCACTATTAACACAATAATCCACGTAGACAGCATTTTAGCTGATCCTCAGTTGAATTTCTGAATAATTGTTCAAATTTTTTTTCTACTTTTTCACCTCCATCTCACAGCACTGTCCTACCTAACAGCATTCAATGAACTCCAGCTTCATACACACCCCTTGGCTGGGGATGATTATTAGATGGAAGGGGAACAGTGTGAAATACTGTGGAAGCACAAGGACATGTTTTCCATGCTCATTTCAGGCATGACAGCTGCAAGTACCTGCTAAACCTCCAGCATAAACAGAATGTTAAAAAACACAACACAAGCTAAGTTTAAAGACAAAGAGTTTGCCCAGGCTGCTCACATTTCCATCACACACTACACGCTCAGAAAGCGTGTCTGGGGATACTTACATTCGTAGGACATTCACTAATCCCTCGAATGAGTGGCTGGCGATGGTTTTTATAGACAGGTGGGTAAGTGTTCTGGGGGGAAAAAATAGATTAGTTTTTCAGAAAACATTTATTTTTCAAAAACACTGATGTTACTAATTACTTGATTGACATAATCCATTGAATAAAAATGGCGTCACCTGCCTTTTATAAATCTTAATCAGTTGCTGATTGAAAGGTACCTCTTAAATCCACAGGATTCACATCCCTCGAAGTTTGGAGAAACCCAGAAATCCACAGAGGGACAGCTGTACCCCCAAGACGATCATCTAATATTAATTTTACCACAGCTCTACATTATTGTCATGGAATTTCAACAGTACACTGAATTTCTCAGTAGAATCAGCCGTAAGAGATGGAATCTCACTTTGTATCCAAGGAAACATACTCCTAATAATATTAAGGTGTAATCTGACATCTTCTGGTATAATATTTTGACTAATACAGAATTTTTCATCCAATCAATATAATTTTTAATTAAGTGAAGTTAAAGTTTGAGACAACCATAAGAGGTGAGTTGAATTAATGGATCGTCCAGTGTTGGGGTTACAGTCTTCTTAAAGTTTGGGTTCTTCACAAAGTAAAACCTGTGTTTGGAGTAGGACCATTTTGGTCTTACTTTGACATAATTTGTAAAGGCATGTATTTGGTACAGATTTAGAATTAAGCCCTTCAAGAGTCAGAACTTGAAATTTCACCCATGGCAACATTTGAAGCTATTATGAATCTAGACATGACCCAGTTTTACTTTATACGTTTTAAACACAATCATAACACCAATTAAAGTCAATGTTTAATTATAACTCTTGCACCAACTAAAACTCATCTGTCATAGTTGTGTAATTATTCTTTACCACATAAAAAAAAACATTTGATGGTAAGTGGAAGTTTTACAAAGAGTGCTGTTGCCACAGATGTCCAACAGTTTCAGATTGGACAGTTCATTTACTTCTGCATTTTTCTTGCGCCTTCAAATGTTGACTTTAGTGCTATAATTTCAGTGTTCAATGTGTTTATACTCTGTCTGTCACGGTCGTCATCACTCCTCTAGAGGGTGCTCCCACCTTTCTTTTATAATTTACTTTCATTAGGTGCACTTGTCCCTTGTTCCCCTCTTATTATTTATCTCCGTGGTTCCTCTGGAAGACGCCTGGAAGCCCACCTATCACAGGGTCCAGGAGTGGCCCGAGGGCAGAGGTTTCAGCACGGCCTCCTGACCTCTAGGTCCGGGGCTCGGAGCGCCTAGCTTTGTTATGCTTTTAATCCTCCTTGTTCCAGTTTCCTCCTCCCTGGTTTTTAATTGTTCGTCTCGGATGGATCTCCTGGCTTTTGCATTACGGACTGTGACCCAGCAACTCTATTGGACCTCCTTTGGGCTCCGTCGCCTGCGCTCCCCCCATGTACCGGATCCCCAGTCACCGCCCCCTGTCTGTCATCCCGACCTTAACTCGCCGTGCCTTCCCTGACGTCATTCTCCAGACACTCCCGGATGATACCGTCTCGCCTGGGGTCTTCACAAACGCATTTCACAGGAGTGGGATTCGCTCCCGTGACACTGTCATATGCATTGTACCTGTTACTTGTCACAGCATACCACACGGCCTTGTGAGACAGATTCATTATCATTGTCAGTCAGTTGTGCTTTTTACTTATTTTCTTCCAATACTCTAGAGTCCATGGAAAGACAACCCTGGGCAGCCAGTGTCTTCAGGCACATGCTATGAGTGTTGCAGCTACATTGAAGGACAATTTCTTCAATGTCTATACAATAGATATGTCTATTAATTTACGAAAACATATATTTAATACAAGACATATGATGGGTGTTTTGTTGCTTTTCTTTTGCTGTCTTAACCTGTTTACCCTTTTCTTGATTTAATATAGCATTAAATGTCTCTGAATCAGATCTCCCGAATGGAAAAACTAGGGGAGCTTATTAATGGCTTAAACAGAGAGAGGAAAACACATGTCATCATTGGCATAAGGTACAGCATAACCCAGAAGTCCACAGATGAACAGCTGCCCCCCCAAGACGCCTAATAAAACAGGCAGCATAATTGGACAGCTACTTGGCTGCACACAATACACGCTCTGACTAAAAAGATTTGTGCAGTGTAACAGCATGGGGTGAGATACATATTACCTTGAACCATCCAGTAAATGGAAATTTAGCATCTCTGATACTGAACTTTTGTAATGCTGTAATTACACTGAGCAATAATAAGATGATTGCCAACTGCCAAATAAAAAGCATTAGGAAATGCAACTCTCTACAACAGACATACGTTCTGCAAGCACAGAGATGTAGCAAAAACATACATTAGGTACTTTGTTAAAATGAATACCTTAATGTGTAATGAGGTCTACAACACCTCATATATTCCAATAAATTGAAGTAATAAGTATTTTATTACCAGGGTATACATTTAAATGGTGCGTCAGATTACATAACTTCTGTGGTTGTTTCTGATTTTTTAAATTTAATTAACTGTTACACATTTAGTTTTAAATCACATGGCTTGATATATTCAGGAATTGTTATAGTCGGAAAGATATTCTACTGTTGAGGTTAAGAAAATAGAAGTATTTTCCTTTAAATGAGTACTGTAGAAATACAGAAGGTTGCTACTGTACATGATAGAATCATGCTCTTTACTTCATGCTAACTACTGCACCACTGTACCAATGTTTGCCAAAAGATAAAGTACAACACTGTGGGAAGTATGAATAATGTGGTTTGGTGTAGTGTAGTGGAACATGTTCTCTTCTAGGTGCCGCCAAAGACGATGCAATTGAAAATAAAACAATAACTATTTGCATTTATATATATCGAGTAGAAGAAGAAATAAATTATTCAGTATTTTAAACAAGGCACATTAGAACAGCTGTAAAAAAACACAAAATCCAGAGTGGGAAACTATATCAAACGTAGACTACAGCAAGCTGCTCTGCAGTCTTTCCAACGATAAATCCCAAATCAATTAGAAAGGCAATATTATGCAGAAGATGCGCAATCTGAGAGGAACGCGCTTTTTATGTCTATTTTCAGATCTTCCAGGCCGAGGGGTGACATAGTCGAGTTAGTCAAACCTAGCAGTTTCCAAAGACATCTAAGTATATTTTTCAACTACAAAATACTCAGTCTACATCACTGGATTGATTTGGTAATCTGTTGCACTGAGCCCTCTTCACAAACAGCATTCATTTCAACACTTAAATGACTGAGTGTAGACTATTATTCCACAAATGTTTTCAACATATTTTTGTTCTTGTTCCTGCTTCTTGTTCTACAAGATTTTAGTATATTAAAATATGCAAATACATACTGTACATATTTAAAAAGTTACATTATACAGGAAAGGGAATAGATGCACACAATTCCATAGTGCAGACAGTGCATACAAAATTGAGCAAGGCTACTTCACACACGTTGCCATCACCACATTAAAATCACACATACAAGTATACTGTACACCTGCTATTGCGTGATAGGTTATTTACAGTACGTATTTCACGAGTTCAACAAACAAGCAGAATATTTAACACTTACATTCTCCTGCACTTGTCTTTTCTGGAAGCTGAAAATAGCCATTCTGTCTCATTATTGCATCTGATAATCCCGTCAGAACAATGACAAATCTCCGGACACACGAAATTAAAAAGAGAGATAGAGTAACGTGTACTCAAGAGAAGAGGAAAAATCATACATACAAGCGACAGTTTCATTGTCGTTGTTATGTCTAAAAGCGAACCAAAACTGATTTGATTACTCCTTACAAATGCTAGAGAAATATACCTCAGGCGGCAGCTGAAAGTGAAAAAGTAATCTTCTCTCGGAGTGCTGTGTTCGTCACTGGCAGATCAGCTCCTTGAAAGCTCCAAGTATCTTTATTAGTGTTCAATTATCCATCTAACTCCGGCGAAACGTTCTACTAAACTATTCTGTGCGGCACGACCGCGTTCATAAAAGTCTGTATATGGTTCATATTTTATGTAGAATATGATTTGTTCATGAACTGACAAAATTGCAAACTTTCCCTGAGCTTCCGAGGGCTGTGAAGAAATATTGTTATGCAAAAGCCAAGCAAACAAAAGTAGATTATTGCCTTAGATGTCTGAATTTGTGACATTTCTAAATGAAAGTAGACCGTAGGAAGCCACATTCTAACGTGTAAAATATGGATTATACAACATACTGCAGTCACATAATGTTGTTAGAGAAACGTTCAAGATATTGGAAGAGCCCCAATTTTTGTACTCTTGACTAAGGTATCGGCTGCTCTGGGGTCACATAACCTCATCTCAGTCTGATGAGCCACTAAGCTCCAGTATAGACCTCCTAAAGTTATAGTGGCTCTATTACAAACAGATATAGCTCGACAGAACTGGTACACAGATTGCAACAGGACCTCGTCTTCTCCTTCTCCAGTCTTTTTCTCCATAAAAAAGGTGTTCTATTGGAAACATAATGTTTATACAGATTATATCTGAGAGTGAAGCCATCAACATGCTTTGCAGGTTTAAGTATCGGGACAACATTAACAGTCTCATCCATAGAAAAAAGAGTACTTAAATGCCAATGACTTTACTGTTAGTTAAGACTTGTATCAATGTCCTTACCTACCATGTAATTACATAAACAGACCCACAAATGTAAAAATAAATTTGATTTATTAGAAGGCCATATGGATGCTTTTGTAGAACCTTAATTTTCTTACTTGATTTACTCATATTTTTTCAGTTGCTACCTCCCTGCATGGCACTGATTAATTTCCATCCATCCATCCATCTTCAAACTGCGTTATCCATTGTAGGGTGACAGGGGAGACAGAGCCTATACCAGTTAGGAACAGGCGCAAGGGAGGAAACATCACAGGGAACACGCAAACACACACACTAGGGTTGATTTTTTTCCAGAAGCTAATTAACCTACTGGTATAGGTAAGTCTTTTGAGTGTGAGATGAAACTGGAGCACCCAGAAGAAATCCATGCAATAACAGGGAGAACATGCAAACTCCACACAGACAGCACCCCAGGTCTGGAATTGAACCCAGGGCCCCAGCATTGCAAGGCAGCAATGCTGACCACTTCACCATTGTGCTAATCATGCCTAATTTCCTTGAAGCAAAAAGATACATTATGTTTTGAATGCAGTTGGTGACTGGCTGGTAATCATCTCTTTATACCATATGGTTATTTTCCTTGTACTTTGTGCTGAAATATCATGATAAGCACTTCCCTAGCCTCAACATCTGACTACGTTTGTTGAAAAAGCATAGAAGCACTTGAGTAGGCAGCTAGCTGTTTTTAGTTTATAAACATGCTCAATTAACTTGCTTTTCCTTACATGCCTCACTAGATGAGACCTACTGCCTTAATGACATAATGGTAGTCAAGGACAGACAAGAAACCTCTTTAGTCCATTAATATATTAGATTACAATGGTGCACCTGTGAAAAAGCATGTGTTCCTGTTTTTGCTCACGTCTAAAAGAAAAAAGACAAAATCAGATAAACAATTTATGGCTAAACTCCTTCTTATCTTGTGCCACACGAACGTAGCTGATGAACTAGAAAACCATTTGCTCTGGACCTCTAATACTATATCTTGGGATGTTGAAATACACTTTCATAGACTCTCTTTATAGGCAATGTCTCTGTCAGCTGATACTAAACAGAACATTTTGACAGAGAAAATATAACCATAATTCAGATGACTCTTCTTAAAGAGTTGATTTTAAAATGGCCTGCTTAGAGTTTAGAAAATAACACTGTGATCCATATGTGTTTCTCTGTAAATTAGGCTTAGTCCCAGATTTAAAAATATATAATACATGTTCATTTGATTAGCTACAAATCACTGGCTATTTACTTGCTATTTAAGGGGCTTTGAATTCTGGTCACAAACTTACACAGAATGTTTATGATTTCAGAACGGGGGACTTCTTGATGATTAAAAATGCATTGTTAAAACACCTTTATTCAAGATTTTAAACATTAGAATATCCTTGATTTGTTACAAGTAATCTGGATTGATAACATACAAACCCAGACACATTCTCAAAGATCATCCATTTAAAAAACAGCTAAAGTTGGATCTGTTGGCTTGCAATTATTTATAATTTTCAAGGTTTTATTGTCATTATATATTTTATTTAGCTTTTGGCAGTTTACTGGGTCTCCTTATAACCCCTTCTGACTTCTCTGCTGCTCCTCCGCTGCCAAACTATACCTCGTGTAATGAACTGCTTACAGAACCCTGAAAATGGGGCAGTGCGGTGGCTCTGTGGCTAAGGATCTGCACCTGTGGCTAAGCGAGGCCCTTAACCCTAACTGCTCCAGGGCTGACCCCAAGCCCATCCTGATCGATCCTAGGGCTACCCAATCAGTCCAAAGTAATTTAATTTACTTTTTTCCCTTGTTTGCTTTACATGATTTGCTTTTTAATGGTACGTGTTTGTTTGTTTTTTTTCATCGTATGTGATTTGCTATTGGCTCGCTGTATCGTTTTTGACCAATAAGAAAACTATGTAAATATCGTGGGGCGGTGCATGCGTTGTCGTCAGACGCTCTTAGAGCTAGCTAGCGCTAGGTTTTTGGTTTCTCAGCCAACATGGCAAAACAAATGCATATTTCTACGTTTTTCAAAAAGCCGCCTGTAGGTGGCCAGACCAGTCCCGAAACAAATAAGACACATGAGATGCTACAGGCATCTTGGGTTTTAAGGAGCACAGCCTGGCTCCCCGAATACAAGTGTTTCTGGACCGCAAGGGGCTGTGCACGCGTTTGCTTGTAGCAGCTCGATACATGCTCGACCTGTAGGAGTTCAGCACGAAGATGTTCTAAAATGTCTCCTGTAAACAAATGACAAGTTTTGGAATGCATGAATAACATTAAGATAATATTGAAGAATAGATGCGAGTGTGCATTTTACAGATGACTATTCAGATCGCCTCTAAATGCCCTAAGTATTTTTAAGTGAACGACGTTTACAGAGCTAAAATACATCCAAGGTATGTATTTGACGCTTTTATTAGCAGACCATTCTTGCAACAAAAGCTACGATGAATTGGTTAGCACTGTAATTCAGTGTCAAGTCTTGTGGGAAGTCACGAATTTCCAGATTAGGTGTCTTTTGGGTTTCATACACGTTTAAAAGCATCATGAAGTATCAAACAAGAACTTCAGAACTTAATATTTTAATACCTTCGCAGTTTTTATTCTCATGGCGCCTTACTCGATATTACCCTTGGGGCGATGCATTTACTCCAACCTCTGAAACCCATACGTGCGTGCACCTGCTTCTGGTATGTTATGCTCAAGTCCGCTGAATATTTAAAGGCAAGGTAAAAGCTCCGTGAAGTTGGCACCCCTACAGACAGGTAAAACCCACCTAATTCGTTAGTGCTATGTTTGTGCCGGTTTGTGCTGCTTTATTTCCCGAGATAAAGCACCTTGTTTTTCCGGTGATCACGTGACCATGCACGGTGACTTTGACCTCCAGTGACCCCGTCTGCCGAGTTCAAGCGCGCTGTTACAATTGAGCTCGTTTTAGACATGACATGACACATGCCAACAAGTTAATCATCTATGACATAAACCTGTGGTTGTAATGTCTGTAAAAGCACCGTGATTGTAAGATCTATGGTTTTTATTTTCTAAAGCACATTTTCCTTTTCTTTCGCTACCATGACACGCTGTTGCCAAACGCGTAACCGTGGGATACCGTCGCGAAAAGACCTCCGCAGCATGTTATGATAAGGACCCCATATATATCGCATGTATATCGCGGCAGCGTATATCAGGACTGGCGGCTTGCTTCCATGCCACCCTGGCACGACTGTCGCAACAAACGTTTCATATCAGGAGATGATATACCCAGATAGGACGTGTTGCGATATATGGACTTTGTGTTGCGACATAGGGGTCCCTATATCCTGGCAGAGTATGTCCTATCGTAACATACGGCTTCATATCGCGACATGGGCGTGACAGTTTTTGTCATATTGCGGTATATGGATTTCATGTCGCGATATGGGGCAGGGCATTTTTGCCGGGGGGTATGTCATATCGCGATATGCGGGCTTCATGTCGCGACATGAGCGAGGGGGCGTTTGACATATCGCGATATGCCGGCTTCATGTCGCGACATGAGCGCGGGGGCGTTTGACATATCGCGATATGCGGGCTTCATGTCGCGACATGAGCGCGGGGGCGTTTGACATATCGCGATATGCGGGCTTCATGTCGCGACATGAGCGCGGGGGCGTTTGTCATATCGCGATATGCAGGCTTCATGTCGCGACATGGGGCGGAGGCGTTTTGACGGGACAGTGTCATATCGCGATATATGGACTTCATGTCGCGATAGTGACATGCCAGTCGCAATGGTTATCGCGATGTGATCGTGATGCGCGCACTCCTTTCGTGGCATGCTGTCGGAGTCGTGAACGCGCTGTGGGTGCCATGACATTCTTTGTCTACTATTCAGTTTTGACCTCAGTGCGACTTCTCTTAGATTGATCAATAATTGGAAACCAATGGATGTGTTACTGTATATCCAGCGTGCTCACACAGCACACACGGTTAACCGGGGCTACAGTATTTGGACCAAGAAGAACATCCATCACCTGTGTATCTACATGTTCTTGGAACTTCCGCTGTGGCGCTTTACCCAATCAGAGTGTCGATTCTCACTCTTCGCCCAATCGCGGCCCGAGCTGTTCGGGGGTTTAAGCCAATCACGGGTCTGGGAGCTGTGCTTGAGCAGTGCCAGGTGGATCGGCTTGTTGACAATCTATTTTTAAAATGCTTTACTTATTTGCAAAATAACTACATCGGCTTATTTTTTTAACGTCTTTATTGATTCAAAATGTCCCGTACTCTTCGAAATAAATACATTTTTATTTGCAATATAACTGTCTCCGCTGCTTTCTGTAATGAATACATGGTATTTGAACAATTTTAATCGTATATTTAAGGTAGGGGAAACACCTTCTGCTTTGTATTTCAAAAATGAATAGAAATGTAAATTCTATGATTATATTATTATGCTCGTGCTTTCAATTTTGTTTTTTTTATTGCTAAATTACATCGATCTTTGAACTAATACCTAAAAATGTGAATATGGGTTCTCGTGTTGTACCAGCGGTAATGTTGAAACTGGTGTCTCTTCACCAATGAAAGGAGTACTCAAGCAATACATTTTCGAGAACATGGTTAAAAATTAAAAGAAAACACCTAACCCAATGAACTAACATCGTAACTCCTTCCTAAATGTAAGACTGTTTATTCGCGTAAAGGCTGCAAAGTCTGGGGTCAACTGATCAAAAGATCACAACTGAAAGATCTGGTGGTCGTGACTGCTGTTTTGTACGTCTTCAGAGTGACGTCACAGCCAGGAAAAGAAGGCGCTATATTCAAACATCCACCCCACCCGACCAGACAGACTCGGAAAACAAATTGCCCCCATCGTTTTAATCACAATCAGTTCAAGTACCGAGTTTGTTGGTGCCTGTAAACGTCCCTGTAGATAGTCACGTGATTACCCGAAAAAACAAGGCGCTATATTTCGGAAAAGAAAGCAGCAACGCTACTTGCAGCGACACAAACCGGCACAAACACAGCACTAACGATTGCGGTGAGTTTCGTCGTTTATGCTGTTCGACGGGCGGGTGGGCAACTTCATGGAGCAGGACAAGCAAACATGTCTGGGTCATTACACTGCAGACTGCAGAAGACTCGACTTCACCTGAGGATCTAACACAGGCGCCCATACCTGTGTCTTCAGAGGACAGGTGTGCCCTCACGCTGTATTCTACACCATGGCCAGAAACACAAAGATACAAGGACTGTGATCGCTTCATGTCTGCGCATAAGACCCCTGTAAATACAAACACACGGATAATGACAGTTTATTAAAGAATTCAGATATATGTTCACTTCTGCTATGTGAAATAAAAAATATGTTTCCAATATTGCGCGGTCCGCAGGTGTGTGACGGTGGACTTTCCAGTGTTGCTTCTTGGATATGTTATTTACTACCAGCGACAACCTTGTACGTAGTGCCCCTTAAAAAACACCCTGGTTATTTTTCACGTTAACGAATGTGCTTTGCATAAAAAGTTCAACATTGGTTTTGTTGTTCGTAAAGTTGCAGATTCAAGCCTTTTTGAACACGTGGCTCGACTGACTGGTGAATCTTTACTCGTCCCTTGGTGCGCGTGTTTATTTAAGGAGACAGTGAGAAACCGATCACTTCATCAGATTTTTAAAAAAGTACACCGCTAAGAAGTATTAAGACGTGCTCGTTAAAACCTCTTGGTGAGAAGATGCAATTGTTTGCTAGTGTTCGCTTTTTGAGACTACACCCGGAACTCTTCTGATTAGTGTATGTGATTCTTGCTGACACAAGCGCACAGAAGACACTGATGTTAAATGGACTACTGGACTGTATATAGGCTGGGAGACAGTCTCCCTGCGTGTGTGTGTGTTTAGTGAGGGTGCAGCGCTGTAGCCCCTGTCCTTGTGTGTGTACCTTTCCCGGTTCAAGTTCAAGTTAATAAATGTGTTCAGCCTTATTCCCTGAGTCCCATGCCTGCTCCATTCTGTACCGAAACCCGAATTCGTTACAATATATATATATAAGGTTCCACTAATTCTGCTGTTTAATTATACCGCTCAAGGATTGCATTGTAAATTGGAGGGGTGCCCCTATGCTGGCATGACGGTCAGTTAGAGCCCGGGTCACCCACTTTTGCACAGGCCCACCCAAAAATCAATTCCTGGCTATGCCCCTGCTCCAGGGGCAACGTATACATGGCTGACCCTGCGCTCTGACCCCCAGCTTCTCTCCCTGTCTGTGTGTCTCATGGAAAGCAAGTTGGGTTACGCGATAAGACAAATTTCTAATACAAGAAACTTTATATGGCCAATAAAGTGATCTCATAGCCTTTTACTTGCTGAATAGTTTTACCAGAAACATTATGGATACAAAAGATGGATAGTGCCATCTCTTGGATTTCAAAAGAAACGTTCTGACTATCCGGGAATCTATCAGAAACACTAAAATCTTCAATGGTGTCTTATAATTTGGGGAATTACCTGGGGTTCCGTGAGTCTGCGCGAGAACTAATGTATTTGTAACATTTTGCGCTGAGGCCAGTTTCATTTCGCTATTTATTATGCATTTACCTTGTGCTATTCATCAAATTCTTAAAATCCATGCAAACGCCAATTGAGAGTTATATAATATTCTATTATAGCACAATTATTTAGAATAGATAATTTCTATTTGACTTTATGCAGGAACATCGCATGCCTTTTCAACAATCTTCATGCAAACCCGTTCTTCCACAAAACACCCAAGTCAAACCACAACCACTCGGACCGCAGCCAGCAGTTCAAAAGCGTAAGTAGAGAGGTGACGTCATGGCGCAGGGGACGGAGCAGCCAATGAGCGAGCAGCACAGCCCCGTGACTTCCTGTGTCAATTCGCCGTGTGTTGACACACCTAGACTGGACTGAAAGTTAAGGGAGAAGTTTCTGTTTTAGTATCTGCTGAAAGAGGGCATAAAAAAAACAAAAGCGCAAGTTCCCTTAAAACATGGACAAGCTGCGTCGTGTCCTGAGTGGTCAGGAGGACGAGGAACAGGGGCTCACTGCACAGGTAGGAAATGACAACAGAAATGGTTAAAAGTTAGCTGATATCTGTCCAAGCGTGAGAAGCCTGTATTTTAGTTCGCACTTCTATTTCTGGATTGTGAGGCTACTTATTTACACTACCTTTTATTCTTATTATTGACCTTAGTAAGAATTACTGCGGTTTTGTGACGGATGCACTTCTTTGCATTTTTTTCCTGCTCTTGAAGTTATTGTAAATGCATATAATCACATTTGTTTTAGCATATTGCATGTTGTTGTTTAAAGACATTGGTCGTAACTGATCAAATGTTGTGAATTACTTTTGGACAGTCTTCTTGAGCCACGCGGCATGATCGTTAGTTTAAAATTATCCATGCATCTGAGCTTTTGTCGATGCACACTAAGACGTGTGTGCAGGTCAAGCCATTCTGTTCAGCAATGTAAATTTCTGCAGTAGTCATTTTACTTCCTGTTTCGTTTGCAGTGGCTGCTCTCGGTCAGGGTTAATAGTAGTTTATCACTGTGATCTGCACCAGGCCTGTAGTTCTGAAGAGCTGTTATGAATGACATGATTCAGCACAAAAGCGATGAAAGACCCTGCGTTTCTTGGTAAACATTTTTTTCCCTGTGAGAGACTAGGCACGTTTTAGACTGGACGTAACTGTTGCCGTACAGGGTTTTTCTTCTCGTGCTACACAAAACATGAGTAGAGCACTTAAAAGCACATAGTGACACAGGGATCACACAGTTTGAGCGCATAGTGACATTAGGGTCAACAAACCAATGATCTTTCATTTACATTGACGGAATTGGAGCTGCAAAACCTGGGCAGAACTCCCATCACTCTGCGAGGGAGTCCATGCGAGTGTTCTAGTAAAAGTTATTTTATTAACGCTTTTTAAAGCATATTTTTAAAGCTTTGCAGAAAAAAGTTAAAAGAAACAGTTAAAACAACATAAACGGCAACAAACACAGGAAATAAAAATAGCACAAAGAAATAGAAGGTTTTAGGATGCAGTTGAATGTGCAAAGGGGCAGACACAGACTAATTAAATAAAAGCCTTCTAACTAAGAAGGTTTTGAGTCTGGATTCAAATGAATCTTTAAGATAAAATCACTTTATTAGCCCTTTATAATTTCTTGCATTAAGAATTCGTCTTTTCACATACCCCAGCTTGCTCTCCATGAGACACACAGACAGAGAGAAGCTTGGAGTTAGAGCGCAGAGTCAGCCATTGTACAGCGCCCCTGGAGCAGTTGGGGTTAAGGTCCTTGCTCAGGGGTCCAGTGGACTAGGATTCCTCTGCTGGCTGCGGGATTTGAACTGGCAACCTTCCAGCCACAGGTGCCACAGAGCCACTGCTCCTTTGGGGTGCAACAACAGAACAGTCCTGTAAACCCCCAGTAGGTAGATGGGCTTGGGGGACAGACGGGAGACCACAGTCAGATGAATGAAAGCTGCGTGGTGAGGAGTGGGAAGATAATAAGTCAGACAGGTACGGAGGTGCCAAGCCAGGTAGAGGCTTGTACAGTAGGTGAGCATGAGGATTTTGATGTTGACACGAGACCTGATAGAAAGCCAGTGCAAGGACTTCAGGATAGGAGTAATGTGATCACTTGCACTAGACCTGGTCAGGATTCTGGCTGCTGAATTCTGGACACGCTGTAGTTTGCTCAGAGTGGATTTAGATACCCTAGTGAGTGGGGCATTGCAGTTGTCAATTATATAGAAGACAAATGACTTTGCTAGCTTTTTAGCTACAGTCAGAGACAACAAAGGACATAGTCTGGTGATATTTCTGATATGGAAGAATGATGGTTTTACAATATTTGGCACATGTGGGTTGGACAGTAAGCCTGGATCAAATATAACTCACAAGTTCTTTAGATTGAAATTCAATTACAGTACTATCTGTAGGTAATGTGGAAATAGGGTTACCGAGAAGCATGACTTCAGGCAGAGAAAATCTATGAAAAACTGTGATGAAAGTTTGTATATTGTCTTTCCAACGTGTATGTGAGGAATGTACTTCAAAATTAGCATGCTTTATCAATAATACCCTTTGCAAACATCAGGATCTTGTCATCTCAATAACCCTGAGTGCTTCCTGTTTAATCCTGTCTGTTGTGTTAACTGTGTTTGCATTGCTACTTTTTACACGCTTGCGACAGGAGCAGATGGATCCCAGAAGGTAAGATGTTCAACTCGTGTAGTCCTGCAAACACCAAAGTGGTTTCTGAAACATTTATTCTGGGTTTGTATTGTACAAACAAAAATTGGAACAACTGTCTTTTTCTTGCATCCATTTTGCCCTTTTTTGTTGCAGTTATGGTTACAATACCATGAAAATGGTATTGTAACCTTAGGTCTTAAGAGAGAGCAACAAGACTAGTTTCCTAGTTCCTGGGGTTTTTCAAATATTTGAACAGTTTAAAGGAGCTAAATCTTTTCTGTAGACAGCAAAGGCGTTTGAGAGGAGATTTGACTCAAGCTGATCAAATCATTAAGGCTTTTACATAACGTAAGCCCAGGGGCCTATTTCTGACTCGGTAATGAAAGATGACACAAGATTACAATTGAATATGAAGAAAATATTCTCGGCCTGTGCCAGAGGTAGAAAATCTCTGTCCGTGGATAGAATCTCGGAAAATAAAAACACCCTTCTTTACTGTTTCCTGGTCCATCACTCATTCTCCATGTTCTTTCCCTCAGATACAGCACACACCATGAAGTCTGCTCTCTTTCCCAGATAGCTGACATCAGCCGCAGGAAGCTTTGTGCTTCCTGTTTATATATATATAGTCAGCTGACCAAACACTGTTGCCTGATTGGTCAGGTGACATCATGCATAGGGTCTCTTTGGAATGTAGTGGGAGCAAGACAGGCTGTCATGCTCTGGAATGCTCTGGAATGCTCTGGAATGCTCTGGAATGCTCTGGAATGCTCTGGAATGCCACATGAAAAAAGTGTTCATGAAATGATGCCTTGAGCAGTATTGCGTTGATATGACACAGTGCAGTTGGTTGCCCTACAACCAATTTAGTTGTGGGAAAACAGCTCAAGGCCTGTGTAAGTGTAGGTAGTGATATAATTTTAGAGTTTAAAACCTGAGATGAATGCAGTAGGTCTTAGGAAGGAAATCACTATTGTCAAGCATATAGAAAGGAGAAACCAATAAAAAGCTTCTCCTCTTGAATGATTGCTTCACATTTCCCCCAGTATCTTATGCAAGACCCTGAGGAGTTTTTCTGAAATTGGTACTGATGACCAATAGAAGTGGTCAACAACAAAAATCCAAAACTGATGGTGAGATTCTCAGATTAGATTCTCAGCAATCCAGCTAATGATACTGTTGGAAGCCCAGTTGTTAAGATGTTTATGGTACCTGTACCAGTCCATTTTATACCACCATCTTCATGAAGTGTTTTCTCCATATAACTTAATATAGATAGGCTACCTGTTTATTTTCCAGTGCCAGTGTTTATCGATACACAGTATATTCCATGTCTTTTTAACAGGTGTCTTTCACTCTTGGTAAAACAAGTGCATACAGTTATATAATGTTGGTATGTGAGCAGACTATTGGGTGGGGTTATTTTAAAAAATGTCAGGTAATGGGAGTGGGCAGAGATTTGGGTATTCAGCGATTTATCATGCGCTTTTTAACTTGTATAATGGCTCCACTGAGCTCTCCGGATGTACGTGAGGTAAAGTTAAGTATGAGAAGTGTTTCTGCTGATGTTCATAATTGTTCTTTGTTTTTTCTCAAGGTTTTGGATGCCGGTACACTAAGCTTTAGTACCAGAGTGAAGTGGTTTGTGATTTGCTTTGCTGCTGGGGTTTTGTGTTCCATTCTTGTGAGTAAAGTTTTTTTTTAAAAACTGTTGTTCACTGTTAGTTTACCAACACTTAAAAATATTTAAAGAAAGATACCAGCTTTGACAGCATGAGGGGGTAACCTTTCCTAGACTCCCACAGCCATTTGTGTAAAGACTTTCTATCTGTTCTCATTCTCAAATCTACTTCCTCTTATTCTCCACTTCTCTGTTCTTGCATCCTCTGGTTTGCATTTTGAAAACAGGCAGATCTTAACAAGCAGTATTTATAATGCTCTTCCATAAGTGCTTAACACCACTATGCATTAGATGGGGGTTGGTAATACCTTTGAATGCCACTGCATGAGCAGGCAAAATGTTCTCATTTTTAAATAAAAGTCTTAATCATTTATAAACTTGCACCTTACCCATAGCCATAGGTTTTCTGCAAGTGCAGACGTGGCTTTTTCATGTGCTCATCTTAATCTTCACAAGTCTATAAATATGTAGAGACTGTGAAACAAACAAATTAGTTTGGAGCTGTCTAACTGATTATACTTTGTATATTTAAGCAATTTGTTTAAAAAGAATCAAGATAGTAATGTAAATGGATATGGAGGCCTGTTTTAAAAATATCCAAAGTTTGAAAGCTTTAGTAAAGGAAAACCTTTAGTTAGATTTTTGTGTGGTGGGCGCTTCTTTATACCTGTAGAGCTGCATCCTTCAAACCTGCGGGCCTAATCAGTAGAGCCGATTCTGTATGATCATATTCTGTGTCTCCTTCCAAGATCTGATTTTCTCACCCTTCATTCATCTGTCAGTGTTTGGAATAGAACTTACATTTATTCTGTAATGCAGGATATTTTTCTTTGTTGCTTCTGTAAAGACAAGGTGGAACATGCTGATGAGCAGCTCTGAGATGTGACCGTGTGTATTGGGAATCTGAAGTTCCTTCCATTCACTTTTTTTTGGGGGGGAGCACGTGATGCATTTTTCAGAGTATATACCTCAGATCAGTATAGAATTTGCACTGGGCTTCCACAAGATGGAGCAGCAGGCCTGTTCTGGACCTGTTACTGGATATGTTTATTCATCACACTTGCTGGGTGGCACATGTGTGCGTATATTACCAGAACAAGGCTGATGTAATGCTGGCCTTTGAGATAGTGACTCAAAACCATAACGCGGTGTTCTGAAAATATCTTTACTCTCCTCAAAGGATTTTGTGTTTTGTTCGATTTCTTGTTTATTTTTAAATGATAAAAACCATCAACTTAAATAGAAATATTAAAAAAACATGCGTGTCATTGGCAGAAACAAGCCTTAGGGGCTGTAGTATGGCTGCATCTTAAACTTACATTTCCTTCTATAAAATACAAAACACAGCGACTGTACTATACTTTGTACAGCAAGAGTTGCTTAATGCACACCTTTGCATAAATTTACTAGATTGAAGTAGCAGTTGGTCTACACTTCCAGAAATGATTTATTTCAAGACAAAAAGAAAGTTATGGATAATAAAGATCTGCACTGTATTGTGTATAATTAGGTTTCTTGGGTTTTTCTTGACCTTTGGGACTCTTAACCTTTAGTTCACTTGTATTCCTCCAGGCATCATTTGCACTCTGTGCATTAATTGCATAAATTAACTGACAGTGGTTAAATCGAACAGAAGAATATTGCAAGTGAAAAAACATGTATAGCATAAAATTGATGTGCTCTGAATTCCATTTTGCTATCGTTTTGCTTTGTGCTTTTTTTAATGCTGCACTCTTTATTCTGGTATTTTTCAGCGCCTGAAGCAAAACAAAACTGTTGTTGACACATTATATTCAAGTTCCTGATTATCATTTTAATTTAGAGCTGCATTGTCTGTGATACTGTTGTGAAAAAAGAGGTCTGAATAAGTGTCAATATCCATCTACATGACAGTTAATTGACGTGATTAAATATGTATTGGGTACCACAATGGGATGATTGTTTAGTATCGCAGCTGAACTGAATGATAACTGCCGAAAGCCAGGTCAGAAAATTAGTCAAGAAAAATGCCATGCCCTATATATACATATAATGTATTGGTCTTATTTATTTTTAAATATGAGTACACTTCTCTCTATTTTTTCTTTTACATTTTATATTTGTTGTTCTTGTGTTTAAGGGGACAGCATTGCTTTTTCTACCAAAAGGAGTTCAGCTCTTTGCAGTTTTCTACACATTAGGGAATTTTGCTGCTTTGTTCAGGTAAGATCTGCATTATGTTTTAATTGAAATAAAACTTTTGTGAAATATTGTACTGTAAATAGATGCAGACATTCTACTGCACAATTCTTTGAAAAAATATGCTGAGTCGATAAAATGTCTATATTGGAAGACTGCAGCCAATGATGTAAATTAGAGAGGACAAGAACAGATACTTGTGCAGATAAAGGGGCGTTTCTCTGTGTGGTTCAAGATTAGCATTTGTGTCAACGGTCTCTCGTTCAACCCCGCCATGGATTTTGGAGCCAGAAAGGAGCTGCACCTTATTCATTGGCCTAGTGAAGAGTTTTTATCATATGAATAGCCCATGCATTTTTTTTAAATCATTACACATAAAATGTGTAATTTCATCTGTTTTGACCCTTAAATGTATTTAGCAACATAACATGCTTTCCATCCAACTCATTCTGCTCTGTCAATCAACACTGCTGGGTGACCAATTAACCTCTTACTTTCCTGCACATTCAGGAAAAAAGAAACTGTAGCAGAGCTAAAGCTCTATTATTAATACAGTGTGTGCTATTTAGATCAACACAGTCTTTGTTACCTTGGGTATTTTGTGTATGAAAACAAACTGTAGGTTCCCTGGTGTGTTTATACTCTGCACCTCTACACTGATGACTTCATCTTGTGTGTACAGATCTTTAATCACACTGGGCTGGTCCCTGTAACATGAGAGTGTTGTGACATGCAGTATAGTAGTGTACTTATAATTTGCATTCTGAAGCTGACAAAAGGCAAACACCTCTTAACTAAAGCCCTGTGTTCCTGGTGTAAAAAACTATGATACATCATACTGTACGTATATTGTGTAATGAATATGGATTTTGAGGACAAATTCTCAGTATCCAGCGCTTTTAATTGAAAAAAGCTTAGTTGTTTCAAGCTGTCACTTATTTTTAAAGTAATTAAGGTAAGGTTTTGTGGCATAGATGTAGAAATAAACCAGGTGAATGGAGAATGTCCTGTGTTCCCACAGCAAAGGTGCTCATTTGGCAAAGACCAAAAACTAAGCATTTAAAAAGTGGCTTTAAAATACACCGGCATTGCGAACTTACACTCCAGTCCAATAGGTGACAGCCGACAGCCTCCTGTCAACAGCAATAATTTACAAGATAGGTTGTCAGCTCAGTGTGTGTAAAAATATGTGGAGACAGTTATTAATCCATAATAATTATTCGTGTATTGCCCATTATGTCAAGGGAATTTATCTTCCAGGACTCTGATGTTATCTTTAAAGTACAAAGTTTAAAGTATATTATCAGATCAAATCCATGATCTTTTTTTCTTAGGATTGCCAGAAAGACTGACAGAGTAATTATCTCAGGGTAATAAAAAAATGGAACCTTTTGTTTTTTGTTAGAAAAGCTTGAGTGCTGATGCACAAAAACGTCTTAAAGGCATTTGAACGATTATATGGGGAAAGTGTAGATTAGCAGTTAAGGCTCTGGACTCTTCACTGGAAAGTTGTGGGTTCGAAACCATGCTGTGTTGTACCATGGTGAAAGGTACTATATCATCATTGCTAGGAGTAACCCTCTGATAAACAGGCACCCTATCCAGGCCAGAGCCCTGCACACTCGATATTCTTCATTCTCATGAGGCTTGATGAAAGTGATGAAAATTTTTGTGGTGGTTTCAACAAGCAGTCAGTATTTTCTGATGTCAGTCATCTTCATCTGCAGTACTTTTATGAGTTACTGCCTGATGAAAGTGAAAGCAGCAGTACTGCAGAAAAACATGTTACACAAATGTAAAATGCATTCCTATAATGTTCCTATAATTCCCAATGGGAGAAATAAGAGTACCAGTGGCAAGCTGTTTGAGAGAACAAGATGCATCTTTTGAGTGAAAAGGTTTGCTGGACTGAAAAGAGAGTTTCACACACTAGCAGATTAATTTTCAGATGCATATATTCCAATGTTTAATTTAATTTCAGTGTCATTAATTTCTGGTATCCTCACCCTACCTTTCTAAGCAGCCCTAGAATAATTCCCACTCAGTTTGACTATGTTAACACACTTAGAAGAAAATGTAACTATATGGAAGTTAAAATATTAACCATATTATAGTAAACAGATATTGAGGGGGATTTCTGGGAATTTGTAGAATGGAACTACTGTGCATTCACAGGTCATTAAGCATTAGTCATTCTGCCCATCATTGATGGTTAACTTTGCTCTTTTGCATTGTTGTCTTGGTGCTGAACCAGTGATGTCATGGTCTTGGTAACCAGCCTTGCCTTGCCCTTAGGACTGTTTGTAAGGTTTGTTAGGTCTGTCTTTTAAGTTGTCATAATCAATACCTCCACTGCCTGGCAGCTGTTAATATTACACACGTCTTTATTGCATTTTTGAAAATTTTAAGCATTAAATCTGAACCGAATCCATTGGCATAGTTTCCATCTGTAAATTCATGTGAGAAATGACAACTGTCTTATGTGGTAATATTTTACTGAAAAGATACAGGTTTAATCTGCTTTTCTTTCTACATAAATCCAGTTCTCTTAATTGTGATAGTAGGTTCATTCATTGTTGGTAGCTCCTAAAAGGACAGCTGTTGCAAGTAAAATAACTGCAATTGTCCGTTTAATTTCTGTCAAATAAGTAACTTGAAACATTTAATGAGTTTAACCTCCACCAAAATGTTACTTTTGTAGAGGTTACAGGAATGCTGAATGCAGACTAAGAGAAGAGCCATTGTAGGAAGGCAATATGGAGTGGAATAAGAACTCCAGTACAAGACTACATGTGGCACCTTGAGTCATTATCACTGTTTGTTGGAGTGTTGCGTGCTTTTGTGGCATTTGTAGTTGTAGCTATGTACCACAAAATTAGGATGATTTGAAGACGTGCTTTTTGTTCCATTTTACACTAACCAGGTATGTGTTTTTTTTAATGTATGCACCCAAGAATCTTCAGGTGTCTTTAAAGTCTTGTCTCTCCCCATCATGGAGAACAAAGAAATACATACAGGCTCTTCATCCCACCCATCCATCAAACCATTCGTGTTTTGGAGGAGGTGCAGTGCCTACTGGACGAGAGGCATGTCCCTCAGTGACGCTTGAGGGCGCCGCAGGTTCCACAGTTGCCTGGCCAGCAAATCCCAGCATTCCCCTGGGTGCGCGGAGCCACCTGGGATTCCTGGTCAAAGCCAGTGACCTGTTCCAGGCTGTGCAGTAGTACTAATATTTGAAAAATAATTCCTTCCCATTTGTGAAGCAAGTGGTAGTGTGTGCTTTCGGTGCCCAGTTAATCACTTTGCAGGTCATTACACATTAATATTATGAATTGAATTTATGCAAATAGCCATTCTAAGATACAAAGCCGAATTCTGACTCGGAAACCTATCTCATGGGCTCAGACCAAAACCTGATCTGCAGAGAAGCCTTTTTCTCTTCCACAAAACAGACTTGATTTGCACCCTGTGCTCTCAGCTGGAGATGAGAATACAGATGAAAAGTACTCGAAGACACATTGTTTGACACAGGAATCCCAAAGGACTGGCATCAAAGGCTGGAAATGGATATCACATGATTTCATTCATACTCTCGAATGTTGACTAGGCTGCACATCCTCATCCACTCAGGTAGATTAGTTTTGTATGCTGTCCAAGTGAATAGATAGATCATGTCCACTTAAACCATGTTGTGTAAGAGCTCTGAACTTTATGTGCATATAGTGTAATAACCATTTTATATTTTACTCTTATGCTTTCATGTTTCACTCTAAGAGCTCAGTTCCTGTATTTTTAAAATTCTTGAAATAATTGACCAGATATAACATCAGTTTGCAGTGGTACTCCAGCGGACTTTTTAATAAATTTCCGTTTTCTCTCGTGAACACAAGTTTTCATTTCAAGTTACTTAGCTGCGCTTCTAAATTTATTAAATTTTTTCAGGTGTCTTTTTATAATTGAGTTTCTCCGCTACACTACAGAGCAACTGAGCCCGAATGTCTTCAGTGACAAGTATCTATTTAAAGTTTTTTTTTCCATTAAGATCTTTTTTTTATTTTACCACATGTTCTGTTCTTAATTTCTTTTTATGATGTCTCCTATAATACATTTTGCTTTGCACCTTTTTCTGTTTGCTGAAAACAGTATTTGGAAGAGTGACCCATTTCAAACTTGAGACGATAATGCAAAGTGCTTGCAAAGCTATTTTTATGTAAGTGCACAGGGATGCTGCTTCAATGGAGGCATAAGAAAAGAAACTTGTGTACAGACTAGATTTCCCAGTAGTACTTGAGTAATACACAGACAGAACAGATAATTGGTTTCAGGGGTAATGAAACACTCTGCTGGGCCACATATCGAGCCCAGAGCATGCAATAAAGGGCTTAAGAAAGGAGAATTCTTCTTTTAATTTGCTTAGATTTCAGAACTGTTTCATTGCTAATATTCCATGTAATTGTCCTCTTACAACTTTAGCTTTCCAGTGTTTTTATTCACAGTGTTGAGGTGAATTTTGTCTACGTTCCACTGTCCATTTTCATCTTTAGGCTGATCTATGTATGTATCAGCTGTAAACATATTAAGATGCATCATCTGTTTGGAACAAGAGGTTTGTAAATTTCATAACATCTTAGAATCGTTATGGGTTGCCTTGGTAGAGAAGTACATATTGTGCCTATCAGTCAGCAGCTGTTCTGGAAAATTAATGTTGCAGTATGGATAGTGTGCTTGGACACATAATTAAATATGTATTTAAATACTTGAACCTAAAGCATATGGTGAAGTGATATAATAAATCACTTGTGTTATTACTGACAAAGAAAAGTGCAGTGCAAACACAGTTGCCTTTCAGAGCTGATAAGTTTCAGTCTGCTTACGTATGTGTCATTGGGATGACTGGCACGACAGGGCAGTAGCTTTTGTCTCTGATCTGTGGAAAAATGTGATCCTTTTTTCTGAAAGCATTGTTATGTGCATGATTAGTACTGAATGGCAATTTTATGTTGTGCGGTATTTGAAATCTTTGAAAATAAAACAAACAGTATTGGGCTGCAGACATAGAGAACCTGAATATAGCTGGCCTGTAATGCAAAGGTTGAGATACTTTGATAGTTTGTGTTAAAGCCAACCTTGTACAAATGGCAGGAAGGTCTGGAGGATTTTCTTATATATAATCTGTATTTGGATTTAAATTTTTGATATTATTTTGTAGTTATTTTAAATTTCAAAATGTAATAGCATAGTGACACTACTTTTTCAATAACTTGCATTTAAATTTGTTTTATGCTGATTAGCTTGTTGCAAGCAGGAAAAAACTTCACCTTAAGACTTTAGCAACACATTTTTTATGCTAAACAATAGAACAATGTACATCTCCAAGTACTGGTATTTCTGAGTTTAGTTTAACAGCAGGTATTTAGGATTGTGTGATAAAATATGAATGAAAGTTTTCACTATGACAGTTATTATCAGTAGTATTCCTTTTGTGACTCTGCAATTAAGCTTTTATAGATAATTAAGCTTGAAGTTAGAAGTACAGTATACCAGTTAAAGGCCATATTTTCCCTGTAATTGAGCAGACTTGATATGTGCTTGATCAGTTGACAGGCCGTACTCTCAACCCATCAATCCAAACACCTGAGAACATTTGCAAAGCTCAGCCTTTGTTTCTAAAAACTCTCTGTAACATATTGTGGTCTTCTATAGCAGTTTGACCTAAAGTACTATATGAGACTATTAAAATAGACGAAATACAGTGTCTGTGATATTTGTTGGTTATCCTTAATGGATGTAACAGGCTGGCCATCCATGTGACCTGAATCTGGTTGTTTTGTACCTGTAGGAAAAGCTATAAATTTAGTGTTTCAGGCTGCAGTAACTCTCTTACTGTTGAGTATTCTACAACCACAATCCACAAAGAAACATATTATATTGACTCTAACATACATACAAATGTACTGAGGAATTTGTGTGCTTGAAGTGTGTAACTGAAATCGATTGAATGTGGTTTGAAATTGGGTTTGAATTTCAAATGGTTAAGGATTCATTTCCATAACAATAGTTGTTATCCTTTAAATTCTGAAGAAATCATAATAATCATGTACAATAGTTAGGTGGTTTCAAATCACCTGCTAATATGTTTTTCTGCAATGACAACTACCAGTGCTTTCTCTACCATAATTTTGTTTCTGTTATTGGTGGATGTATTTTAACAGTTTTTTTCTTCTATTTTATTTAGTACCTGCTTTCTCATGGGACCATTAAAACAGTTAAAACGAATGTTCGAGCCTACAAGATTGATTGCAACATGTGTGATGCTGGTAAATATCGTTATTAAAATGTGTATTTTGCTGTGATAAGTTAGTGGTTGGGGTAAAACCTGCTTTAAAATATGAGCTTAGTGATAATGAATGATTTGACATTACCTGACATCCAGGGGCCTATGATATTAAAGGCTTCTTACTGAAGAATGTCTTTCAACAGTTACATGCCTTTTTCTTTAGAAATTGGCAAAAGGCATTCAAAGAGCGGTTTAGCTTTAATACACATAATAAGTAGGTTGAAATGTACAAATGAGCACACCCTTTGAAACCTGCTGGAGGGACTACCAGGTTGCTCAACTAGTCAGAGTGATCCTGGGTTATATCACTAGATGGCTAAATGGGACATTAAGAAGCAGTGCTGAACAACTGGCAGAGCATTACCAGAGAAGGGTGGGACTAGTCAGTCGGAGCTCTCTTATGCTTTCCCAAAAATTGCAACTCCTGTTATTTGTGAGGTGCCCACAGGCTCACATTGACATCATTTAGAGAGCTGCTCCAGTCAGCGCTAACACTCCTGTTGGGCGTTGGGGATCTTGCAGTATGTCAGATGATGAGCAGCTCAGGTGAGTGTATGGGAGGATAAGTCTATGTGTGGCTTTGCTCTGCCAGGTGAGTTTAGGATGGGTTGCCAGAGAGCCAAGCCTTAAAGCAGTTTGTATGAGTACATTATAAAACAAAAATCATTGGTAGTTTTAATTTTAAAATTGTTGAATGGGCGACACAGTGGCGCGGTAGTTGGCATTGCTGCCTTGCAGCGCTGGGGGCCTGGGTTCAATTCCAGACCTGAGGTGCTGTCTGTGTGGAGTTTGTACGTCCTCCTACGTGTGTGTTTCTCCAGGAGCTCCAGGTTAATTGTCTTCTGTGAAAGTGGGCCCTGGTGTGAGTGCCTGTGTCTGTGTCTGTGTGTGCGCAGTCATGGACGGGCGTCCACTCCAGGGCGTATCTCACCTGGCCCCCATTGCTTGCCAGGGATAGGCTCTGGCTCTCCTGTGACCCGGTACCCAATAAAGCAGTTAGAAATGGACGGATGGAAATGTAGCTAAAGTTAAAACTTTCCTTCCACTATATTTACACGTGTGCCTCAAAGGACCGTGTATGCAATCATCATTGCACTCATGGCATCCCCAAGGACTGGACTTCACTGATGCACAGTAAACGCTACGACAAGATTCAAGCGATTTGGGACCTGTAGTTGTCATAGAGTTTGTTCCAATTTGGGATTCTAAGTTATAAACATTAGCAATATATCTACAGTAAATGGTCCAATGATATGGGTTTTAATTATGCTAAGCTATAACACTTTTGTCGGTGATGTTTTAAACCTTACACACGTATCCATTTAAAGGTTGGTTTCTTTGCTTTGTGAATGTTTGTTTTTATTGATTTATTGATATATTACATAAGCTGCATTGGAATTTTTTCTGAAGTAAAAAAATGTATTTATTCTTATTGTTTCTGTTTATTCCTCAGCTGTGCCTAATTTTGACATTGTGTGCTGTTTTCTGGGTAAGTGATCTTTATTATCCTTTTAAAACAGAATATTAAAAAAATTATCATACTTTTGCGTTCTGTTAAATATGTGAAAATGCAAATGCTTGGCTTTGTGCTGTTCTTGGGGAAACTGGCAACCTAGAAAAAAAACGTAAAGGTACAAAATACCCACCATGTAATTGGGATGAGATTATTAGGAAAATCATTAGGGATTGTATCCCTGCTATTTCTCTTTGGCTTTAATGAACCATGAATCTTGTTTTAGAAATGTATGCTTTTTTTTCCTCTAGTGGCACAAGAAGGGACTGGCAATTTTGTTTTGCATATTACAATTCCTGGCAATGACCTGGTAAGTTTTTTTTTTTCTTAAACCTTAAATCCATTAAGTACTTTATACAGACATTTTCCCAGGGGATCTCTGGGATTGAGATTTATATTGGTATATTATATTTAGTTGAAACATTGCTTATGCTGTTTAATCGAAATATTGCAGGATGTTTTTGTACCAAGACAGGCAGCTATGAAAACTGTTAATATTTATATTTCTTCACAATGAAATATAAGTTGAAACTTTCCTAAAAAAAAATACTATATTTTAAATTAAAAAAGATTATGTGAAGCAAGAAAAAATGTTGTTTGCTTATATCTTTGTTAAGGCTGATCTTGATGTATAGTTATTACTTTTTTGAAGAACACCCACATTTCTTTTATACGTAATGTCAAGGTGTAGCTCTACTGTAAGGCTTTAACTGACTCCATTATTCTTTATCTAAACTGAAACAAGGCTTAGCAGAGACTAATGCTAAATCCTCTTTTCTGCTAAATGTCAGTTTAGAGTCTGAGTAAAATGGCTTTTTGGATTTTTAGTGCTTACACTTCATAGGGAATTTCATTATTTATAATCACATACTTTATCATTTTTTTATTTAATAGCACAAAATAACCTCGGCAATGTTTTAATTAAAATATGATGCCAAATTTAGTCAATATAAATTTAAACCTTAATCAGCTATTAATATTTTGGTGATCATACATGTCTTTGAAGCATTTTGCTTTTACTGAATAACGCGGTTGTATCCCTAAAAGCTGTTCAGTATGTTGATGCAAAACATTTCATGTTGTCTACTGATGCTTTATTGCTACAGAAAATCCTATCTAAAAATCTATAACATTGTTCATACAATTTACAGACTCATTCATTTTCTGTCCTTATATTTCTAAACATGGAGGGTGGATGAGTAATGAAATATGATAGTTAAAATGTGTACAATTTATTTTCAATTTCTTCAGAAGTCCTGGGTAATATTGATTGGTGATATTGTATGTTTGAATATAGAATTGTATTCATCCTGCAATTTGAGTTAAGCCATACAGCCTATATTTAGAGACGCTGAAATAATTATCAATTACAAGGATTGATGGAATGTGTTTTCTGTCAAGTCTGCGTCAGTATCCCAGTGAACAGATGGCCCTCACTCCACTGTTAAACTTGTTGTTGGTAAATAAGCTAAATGTGCCTGTGAAAAAGCTAATCCCATCTGCTGAAAACATCATGACCTTTTGGCCAGCCAAGGAAACAAAGAACAGGTACCAGCTGCTGTCTGGACAATCGTGAACATCCACCTTTTGTGTGGCAAATAGTATTTCATCAGGGACCTAAACAAGCTGGATTGTATCATTTAGTTTTAGCTTGTGTGCTCATCAAATTGAGTAAAGCATTTTTGTTCTTTTGTACAATCTATAGGCTGTTTAGTTATGGAAAAGCAAATCGTACTAGAAACTTCAGATTTCTAAGTTTTCGGTTACTGAGTCATGAACCACATCAGAGGACATTTAGTACGTATTTTGAAGTGGAAGAATAATGATTTTCTCATGGCACTTTTGTTTCCTTTTGTGTTGTCAATTTTGCAATTAAAATTTCCCGACATGTGCCTGCTGTTCCACATGCCGGCTGGCCTGGATTTATTGCCCATGTAATTGCAGTCTTTAAAAGTCAGTACTTCATTTCCTCCCTAAGCCACTCATCCAGCAGACTCCAGTTAGGTTCCACTGCAGTGTGACCAGCGCTGTTGTAGCAACCACCTGTGACGCATTAGAGAAGTTTGAGTAGCACACACGTGGGAGGGAGATGTTGGGTGAATGCTAAGTATCTATTGACCTGTGCTTCAGTAGACAGCAGGAAATACAGGAAACCCCATATTGCTGTAGTTTAAGAATATTATTAACAATGCAGGCTTTGTGTTTAATTATTTTACTCGCATGGGATTGCTTATTTTTTAATCCGGGAGTTCATTCATTCTAAAAAGTTATAAATTACTTTTATATCTTGTTTATGGTAGATTTTTCACAAGCTATCAAAAGTGCATTTTAATTTATGTTTTGTTGGAATTCCTTTGACTGGAGCATGTACAGTACCTCACCTGTCACTAGTCTGAGCACATGTTGGTAAAATATTTAACAATATTTTGTATGGATTTCTAAAAGTTTCTCTTTTTTTGGTGGTTTAAAAGACTAAAATTCAGTCTGCCCCATGAAACCATGCTTCTAGAAATCTGAATTGTGTACCAGAAATCCTGAAATTGTCCAGTTTTCTCAAAGGAACAAGTAATAGGTTTATTCCATGCTGGAAAAAAGAAGAAAGAGAACACAACGTTTCGGCCGTGGAGCCTTCTTCAGGTTCTTCACACCTGAACTACAGTTTTCTCAAAGACAGTTAAATGATTTGCTGCCTGAACATTGTGTGCTAATCTGCTTTGGAAGCAGAAGGAAGGCTTTGTTTCTACAGAGTAATTGCAATGTTTACAGATATGTCAGCAGAAACCCTCAACACGTGTTTTTAATTATTCTTTCAGGTATAGCATTTCATACATTCCTTTTGCCAGGTAAGTGTACCAGCTCTTTCATATGCATTTCTCAAACTTTGCTTTTATCACAAATTCAAATTCAAACCTCCTTATTGAAGAGAACAGGTGTTACTTTAAGCAGTAATAAAATTAATATAATGTTTTGCTTATAATATTTGAGATGTTTTGTTTCACACTTGTGTGCTGAATGGTGTGCAATCCATTGTCCAGGTATTATTATATTTAAAATGCTTAGAAATGGGCCTCAGACAAATTACAGTTAATCTGTCAATATTTGTGTTTCAAGGCCTGCTAAAGGATATACTGATGAAACTAGCTTATTCTGTTATTCTTGTTGTGAAAATATGTTCTGGAGCTAGATACAGCTCTGTTTTAAAATGTTCAGAGTAGTCATTTTACTTAACATGTATGCATACAATTATTTTTTTGTAGAAATATGGATCTGTTTCTTCAGACTCACTCATTAACAAATGCCTTTTGCATTACCTTATGCTAGTGTTATGCCAAAGTTATTATTATAGCAGGGCATTTATTTCATGTTGTCCCATCTGTTGTCTCTGAATGCTCTCAGTGTTCTGAATCTCTTATTCCCACAAACAATTTGCTAATCCAGATTAGAGAGCTGTGAAGCTTCTTATAGTGTGTTTTCCACAAGGAAACCATGACAGACAGGGAAAGAATAACACATACAGAGTACCTGTGTCTGCTCTGAAAAGGATGTACAGTATTACAGACTTCCATGGTTATCATGTTTTGCATGGATTCTGTCATCAATACAACAATCTGAATTTGACCTGGGACCTGCACATTTGACTGCTAAATATTACAGTTAATATGTAAAACAAATCTTATTAATGCAAGTCATGAGAGGAGAATTTAGGCTGGAACTCTTTCTGAATTTAATCTCGTACCATAATATAGTGTTTTTCATTACAAGGGGTCTCAAAGTGTTTAACATACAGGAGGACCCCACCTCATCCACCTCTCAAGTACAGCCTACACCTGGGTGATGTGCAACAGCCAATACATAGTTTAGTTTTACATACACCAATTTACGGTCATTTATTTCCATTGTGACTTAATTTGTTATAGAACTGTTACATGAAATATTGTACTGCAGTTTTATCCGAAGAAAGCCTGTGATAAATAACTACTAACACATCGTTTGTACAATGATGCCTTGTACATTTAAATAGTACTTTGGTTATTTAGTGCATCCCAATGATTTAAATTACTTGTCATCTCCTTAATCCATTGATTACTCTTTTCCTGTGTTTTCAAACTTAATTCACATAGCACTTTCACCTCCTCCTCCTATGAGTTTGTCACATTGCTAATATTGAGGATTAGATGTAATTTCTGCTTAGCAACACACACGGACCTTTTCCTGTTACTGTGGTGACTGCAAATATTGCATCATCTTATAGTGCCTGCATACCATCAGCAAGGTTTTTACTCGGAGATAGCATTAAAATTTTATGAAACCACCAATGTAGAACATTTAAAAATAAAGAATGAATCTACAATGAATAATATCAATTTATTAAATTGTATTTTGACAATAAAGGTAGTCTTGAATATCTCTATGAAGTTTTAATTAAGTGAATAGTCAGGGTATTGAGGCATTAGAAGTACTTTGTTTTGCAACCTAAGAAACTTTTTGTGTTTTTGTTTTCTAGGGATGCTGTTTTGAAGTGCTTTACAACCTGCTTGAGTTAAAATGATAAGTGTGTTTTAAGACTGATCCTGGAAAGCAGAGAAAGTGTGAAAGAACATTATTCAGTAACATTATTCCTTGTACAGTAAATATGTATAAAAAAATCTTGTGTATTTGCCTAAGATTCGGTTAAAAAAACTGCATACATTTCCAAAGACAGCTTATATACGATTCTAATAGGTGATATTAGAAGCTAAATAAAACAACTAAAGTAATTCAGCTGTATGATATTCGCTGAAGAAGATTTTTTTAGATTTTGATATGAGAGTGCATGTGCTGAGTGAGAAAAGGCTTGAGTGTGAACGCTAAATGAAAATATTTACATTTTCTGAAAAGTATTTGTTAATAAATGATTGTTTCCATCTATACTAGATTCACTCATAGAGATGATTTATATTAACTTCTTCATATAAACCATTTATAATGAGTATAACAGTTTATCTGACATGCTAAAAGAGTTGTTTATATCTTAGCCAGCAATAATGAGTGGATATGCATTATTTCCTACCATTACTTGTATAGTAGGATGCTTATAAACTCGATTTTTATTTTCAACATATTTGGTTCCTCATAGAAAGTTTTGTTAATGGCTTTTTAAAACCCTTGTGCCCTTAGCTACAGCAGTGTATAAATGTGACAAATGGGCGTTACGTTTCTTTTTTTATCTGTATGATATCTTGGTGAAAAGAACCCTGGAACATTGAGCCAATTTCCTAATTTTGGGGATTTTTGCTTTTTTTTTTTGCTGTAACGTAATCAATACAAAATTTACTCAAATCATTCATCCCACAATAATAAATGACATCCAACTACTTTGCTTTTGTCCAGTTATTGACTGCAACAGTAATTCCCTTGTGACCCTTTATTGGATTAAGAGGTTGGAAAATAGGTGGATGGCTCTGGTCCTCACCTTGCCTGCATCCTCAATGGGGAGTCATGGGCAGTTTCTGTATCAATGGAGAGATGATTCACTTCCAGTGAAGGACGTTGCAAATACATATGCAGTAGAGCACGATACAGTAAATTACAAAGTATGTTGTTTTTTTGTCAGCCAAGGATGAAAATTGCTTGAACAACACGGTAGATTCAAATAACAATTTCTTTTTTCATTGAATGTTCCTATGGTTCATGCATTTTTTTTTTAGAACAAAACACCAAAATAAGAACCTAGCATTAAGGACTCGAGAATCCTCAACTGCCAAAGTGTTAGTCATGAAGCTCCCTTTTCAAAGTGCTCTGGCAGCATTTGTTGGTTTCTTTTTTAGGAAGCAGGAATTACGTGTAACAGAGCTTCACTTAAATGGATTAAACTGGTAGATAAAGATTCTGAGGATGATAAGAGACATCATTACCATGACAACATGTGAGCCTCGGGCTTCTGTTCTCCACAGAACAACATCATGCTGAGAAAAGAGTGGCCAGAACTATTGTAGGACCCTCTGGCTTGTTTTTTTGTTTTTGCACTTTTTTTTGTCTTAAACTAATATTTAAGACAAATAATATATTTAAGGAAATTTGCAGACTAAAGGGTAAAGTTTATGTAGAGATCATTCTGAATCGCCCACTTTCCTGCACAAACTGTTCCAGTCTGCATGATTCCCTAAGAGCTGCCAGTGGCTTATAATTAATCCCCCCCCGCCATTTCCCCTTCGATTTCATAAAAGCTCTCTTGGAGGGATTTTCTCTGGTTTTATAAAACCCCAATGAAAACAGTTCTTCATAAAAGAACTGGCAACCTTCTGTTTCAGGCTCTGAAACCGACTGGGGAATGAAAGCACAGCCCTGCTTGATGAAACACACTGCAGATCATATACATTCTATAAATATGTGCAATACTGTACATTCTGTGCCATGCACACTCCAGGAGCCTGGGTGTGATGGATGTCATTTCATGAATGTAATGTTTTGAAGCATCATCAAAAACTAAAAACTTTGCATAGTATTTTTTTTTCCTGTTGTGCATTCCATTTGATAAAAGAAAATGAAAATCTTACATTGTTTCATTTTATTCATGACCAGACTTGCAAGAATGAGTCTTGACTAATGACTTCTGCTTTGCTAAATGCTAAAACAATCATAGCTGTATTCTGGTTCTCTGTCTTATTGATCATATGTGTGTGCCTGCAGTACAAATAAAAGAGCATGCATCTCTTTCCTGCCTTCTGGCAACTTCAGTGGATGAAGAAACTAGCTGTTACGTCCCAGTGCCGAAGACCGTGTGTTTCGGGTTTTCTTTTGTAGTCAGATTAGCTTTCCCTCACGTTCCTAGCCAGCTCCATTTTGTTTGTTATTTTCTTTTCTTTGGCACCACTCTAGAGCCCACCTGCTTCCAAAAATTATCCTAAATGTTACACCCCTTTACCCCTAGACACTCGGGGTCGTAACAGTAGCACATTCACTTTTGTTAATACTTTTAAAGGAAATATGAATTGATGAATAGTAACAGTATTTCTGTCTACTGTAGGTAGCCTAGATCTAATGTGTAAACACTTGTGGATAAAACATCCATTTTTTTCAATCTACATTTTATTGGATGTTTGCTTTGTTTGACAAGCAACATTGGATAAAAAATAGTTTTTGCCTTTTACAGGAGAGACATTGTATTTCAGACTGACCCTGATGTTATTTTGAATGCAACATGACAAGTAATATTGAAAATAAAAGAATACTTGGAATCAAAATGCCCAGTGAAGAATAATAATTTAGACTGAGAGATGGTCTTGGTAGTCGAGCGATTTACTGCTTCCAGTCTGACTTTCAGCTTATTATATATTATCCTCACACCTGAAGAAGGCTTAACAGCTGAAACACTGTTTTTTTCTGTTTCTTAGGGGTAGTGGGAATAGGAGTTCATATTGGTGGATGGATTTCATGGTTAAGCAAGAAAGACACACCACTTCCACATTCCAGTGGGCTTAGAATTCAGGAATCTTAAAACATGTCCTTACATTTATTAGCATTCTCAATATAAAATTAGGTTTTTATTTAAAATTAATAATACAACGTATACAGTCAATTCTAAACAGTGTTGGGGAAAGTTACTTTTTAAAAAGTCATCTATTACAGTCAGAAGTGTGAGGATTTACTTCTAAAAATGACCATGATAATTCAAAACAGTTGATCTGTGTAGTGTACAGTTTCTATGTAAAATAATGGGTTGCCTCCTAAAAACAATTTGAAACTGTGAGCTTCAATTCTCAACATCTTTAAATGCCATTTCCAAAAAAACATTTTTTTTTTTACTTTAGAGTCGCCTTTGAAATCATGCCAATAGCTTTAGCCAATAGCTGCAATAGCGTTTTCATGTTTAATCATGTCTGATGAAATGCTCTTAAATATGTAAAGTGATTTTTCCCCAGTCTCTCTTAAAATGTGAATGTGTTGTGCTCTGTACCCTATCAAAGTGCAGCTAAAATCAGACTGTACTCTTCTCCCTGGATTACAAAGAACTTTATAGCCTTCTGCTGAAAAGAATAAATTCCTGGACTGTGACGAAGCATTGTGCAGTACCTGGCATCTCAAACATGTTTCAAGACTCCAGTTTGACCACGCCTTCTGAGCCGGGTTATAAAAGCAGAGAGCAGACGCACGCTTCTCAGCATAACAGGTTACAGACAATGGGATTTGAGTCAAGTGCTTATTTTTATTGACGATGAGTCGGCAGCTACAGTTCTTTTTCTACGTTTCAATCGACATTTTTTACGCAGAGTTCCTGCCATATTTAATTTCATTCTGTTGAGTATTTTTCTGAGAGAAAAAAAATGCCTTTTCCACCGATCAATCTGCACCAGCGCATGAGTTCTCCAGGGAAGGAGTTGTTCAGGAAGAAGAGGTCCAACGTCGTGCCTCCACAGTCTCTGCACGGTAAAGCACGGGACGAGAAAGAGGCGGAAAAGGAAAGGTTTTCCAGCTCCTGGCCATCAGCAAACCTGAAAGAGCTGGGTGTCCATCCTCAACCGAGGAGCAATCGTCAGACGCCCAGAGCGCCTGGAAACCTGGGAGTGGAGTGCAAGACCTCCTGGCTGACGTTGCCCAAACCCCTAGCGAGCTCCTGCGACAGCATGCCAGTCTCAAGCTCAGGGGAGTCTGCAATTCGGAAAAGCAGCAAAAATTCCTCCCGAAGCTCTCTCGTGAAGGACGGAGTCGAAGAAGAAATTCATTTCTCCCTGAGCCTCACCCCAGAAGCAATCCTGGTCATCCAGAAGCGCAACCTGGAAAAGCAGCTCTTGGCGAAGCAGCAGAAATGCGCCGTGCCTTTTGTGTCCTCAGACTCGCGGCACAGGCGGCCGCTTCCTAGCAAAAGAGCGCCGGGCGCTAAAAGTACCGCTGCTGTCGCCAAATGGGATAGCCACAATGACATCAGGACGCTTGTTAAAGTGTCCCTGTTGAATGATCAATATAAATACGACGACGTGGAGTATGAGGAAGAAGATTGTGATGTCGATGAGACTGTTGTGAGGAAATGTAAAGAGTGGCTGGAAGGAGTTGAAAATGCAGCTGCTTTGGGGAAAGTGGACAAATTGGCGACGTTGCCGCATTTGAATAGCTGCTAACAACAGAAAGCACTCACTGACGCAGTGATTTTCTGTTCAGAAAACTGTTACTAACCTAGAGGTTTTGACGGCGTGGCGTGTGCAGGCTAAACAAACAGATCTAAAGGCACCTCACAAAGCAGCCAGTTGTCACCGCGCGGTATTTAATTCTGATGTGTGAGACCTATTGAGGTTTAATTTCTATAACAGAACAAGTCCAGCTGTAAAATACATTTTGAAAGCAGCAGCTTGAAAGCAGGTCTTTTGACTGGAATTATGAAAATGCGTAAAATAAAAAACCCTTTCATTGTCTTAATACCCGTATGCGTCTGCGCAAAATATTCAATATGTTGTTCAGCGTAGCAGAGAACAAAAGCCAACAGAACATTAAGCTTAGACGTGCACTCAGGCGACATTTTCCAGTTTGATTTGGCAATCCTGCATAAAGGAGTTTCAAGGGGTGCCGAGAACAGATGTCATTGTCTAGTTAAAACGTTGTATATACTGTAAATAGAAAGCGATGTTTTGTACAATATATTTATTGTTAATAATTGTTTTCACACGTGTAAATTCATTTTTTTTCTCAGTTTGTAAACTGTCCAAAATAAAACGAAAAGTGTCTTAATATTTTGAAATCTTAAACCATTTTAATTGGAGCGGGGTGGGGAATCTGAGACAATGTTACTGGATCCTTCTGTAGAATTAGAACTGTATCAGAACAAGAGCTCGTCAACAATGGCCAAACAAACACGGTTCGGGGATTGTGCGCAGTGTCCCCACGGTTTTTTTTGGTAGTCGATTGATTGTTAAACAACACGATCGTGAACGTTTTAGCGTTTCTTTGTCTTTCTCTTTGTGGTACATTTTCTAGATTGGGCGTACTGCCAGACACAAGCGTTAAAAAACGTTCTCTCTTTAATTGGGTTACCGAGATGATCGTTAACATTTGTATGAAGAAAAAAAAACATTTTGCATGCAAATCCCCTCAGGTATCGGGAAATGCACAAAAGGTCCTTGTAACTATAGCCCTTCACGTGCCAATCCCATAAAACGAATTCCTGCTCCCCTGGTCAGTATTTCTTTTTGCATATACTGTAGTTTACTTTCCTTGTGGATCCTATTGGTAGCAGAAGCCTTACAAGAAAGGCACAGAGCTGAACTGAATAGAAGCAGTATAGCTGAACGGGTTATTGCAGATGTACTAATTGTTTATTTTACATGGCAACTGCTGTCTATGAATTATTACAATTAACAGCTTTTGCACACTAAAAACCATAAATACTGCTAAAATTGCTTTACCGTATTTTAAAACTGCCTCCTTGCAAAATGTTAGGTGACAGGTGAAGAGACACTTGGCACTTATGATCTAACACCTGTTACTTCTGGACTGGCATGCTGCCAGTGAAACGGGTTTGTTTTTTTGCAGCATTGTTTTTCCAGCTCTTTCAAAACAAAATGAAAACTAAAAATGCAAGAGATAGCTATTACAGATATTATACCAGTGCAGAATGCATACTGAAACCAGATACCTGTTAGAGAAACCCCATCCTGCAAAGCAGAAAGCAGGACAATCCAAACAATTAAGCAGTCACGTTTTCTTTAAAGAGAACCTGTTGACTCTGCATGATGTTAGGCGTGAAGTGGCTCCTATTTTAACACAATACTTAAGTATTGCATTTTCATAATGTTTTATTTTATTGAATTTCTGAAGTGATTATGCATTATTTTTGTCTGCTTAGTTTCACACTGATGTACGAAAACCAGATTTCATGCAACCTGTTATTTCCTCAATGCACTGCAATGCATACTGTGATCAGAGGTTCAGTTGGCTTGGTTTCAAAACGAAGAAAATAGGTCGAACAGATCTTTAACTGAAAACACAGTTTCGCTAGCCTGTTCTCCCCATGGCAACACCTTCTTAAACACTCCATGTTGCAGGGGATAATTTAACCCAGGCACAGTTCAGCCTCTCCTAAGCACATTCCCGTGGTGCCTTCTGTTTAGATAGACTTATTAAACGACAATATTAAAAACCTGTTTTTTCAAAGGTCGTATTAATTCTGAAAGGCTTGTGCCTATACATTTGAAAACCCAATAATTGTTATTTTCTTTTTTTCCTTTACTATCATAATGTAATATCCATATTGTGTGTTTCTAAAGCATAAAGTTAATGAATTCTGGTTATTTTAAATACATCCTTCCGTTCATTTTCTAACTGTTTTATCCAGCACATGGTTGTGAGGGAACCAGAGCCTATCCTGGCAAGCAACAGGCAGAAGGCAGGATATACTCTGGATGGGACGCCAGTCCATCACTGGGCACACATTCACACACTCACACCAGGGCTGATTTTCCCAGAAGCCACCAGTATGTCCTTGGACTGTGGGAGGAAACTGGAACACCAGCAGGAAAGCCATACGAACATGTGAAGAACATATGAAGTCCGTGCACATTGCAACCCAGGGATTGGGCCTCTGTGAGGTGACATTTTTAACCACTGTACTGTCCCCATTTTAAATCCTTTCAACAAAAAGTAGCTCCAACAATACAGCAGACTGACGATGAGAAGTGAAAAGGTTCATTTTTACATACAGTATGACACAAAATGAATCTTAGAATTAAAAATAAAATACAGGACAACCTTGGCTATCACAGAGACTGATTTAAAAAGAAAATATTCAATGCATGTGAAGCAAGTTTGGGCTGATTTATCAGCGAACATACATACTAATTAAAGGTGAGCAAAAACATACCAAAACAAGAACAGTTATGAATGAGAAAAGGACATTTGGCCAGTTTAATCCTTTATTACTTAGTAGCTAGTTGATTCGGTTAACTATTACTTGAAGGATTGTTGTTAAATTATCATCGTTATTATGCAATTATTAATGAAGAATTATCTAATTAACCACTACTTTCATAACTATATAACAGTGATGAGGCCCTCATCTTAAGATGGACTTGGAGACGTGTGTGTTTCTGAAGTTACTGGAGATGTTTCAATGGAAATTTCCACATTTCAGTTGTGCAACTGCCCAGCACTGTACTCATTCATCAAGCTAAAGACTGATAAATCGTGCCCATCACAGGGCTGGAGAGCCCATTATTTTACACCTTAAATTTGTTTCAGTTTATAAAATGTATTTCCAGGAGATAAACTGTTCTAAATAATTGTAAATCCTTTCCTTTTTTTAATCGGAATGCTCTTCCTTCACAGAGACACTTTGTCATTTACCTGTAATGTATGATATTTTAATGATGCTTTAAGAAGTTTTTTTTAAGAAGTCCAGTCCAGTTTCTTTTGGTACATGGGGCTCATTATTTTTAATTTCTTTCGACATATCCCTAAGATGAAGGGTAATACAGAGTAATAGGTCAGATACAATGGTAGATGTAGTTAGTTATTCATCTCATTAGTTGTTGTTAGTTATTTTTGGTTACTATTAGAGAAAAAAATATATTTAGTTTATTTATACACCTTACTTATTTTTGAATAAGCACAAAATCCATTCAATTAAAAACCTGCACTCCTAAATGCCAACATATATATGTTTGCAATTTCCCTCGCGGGATCAATAAAGTATGTGTTAAGGACCACAAGTGTTAACTCTGGTATTTCATTTTCGAAGAAAATGAACAGCTGAACAGCAGTAAATATGCACATGGTAATTTGATCACGCTCGCAGTAAAACCTGTAATTACTTGTGCACGGGAACAGTGAGTTCTTCTTAATTAAAACGTGACCAGTGCATTCTGGGGGATCTGCTTGTTTTGGCTACGGCGGAGTTCCAGTATACTGTAAGTGTTGCGGAGAGTCGTTTCTTGAGATTTATGCTAATTCTCTCAGCTAGCGTTATGTGCGTCAGGGAATTATTCTGTCGAGGTTTTGTGGTAAGTCCGTAAAAGCATTAAAACGATCGATACAGTAGTCTTGCGAAATGCGTTTTAGCGCGTCTCACTAAAGCGTGCGTTTGTGTGGTGAGAATCCAATAATTAAGCTCACCCCACTTGTTTTTCCGTCAGTTTGACATTACTCGTAGAAGTGTTTGGTTTCCGTTTGTAAAATGTTTTTTTCGAAAACATGTCGTAATTACGTTCAGTAATTATAATAATAACTACAACAACTCAAAGCATCCTACTTCTAATATTGCAATATTTGATATTTGTTAAGTAATATGAATCGGAGGATAGGCTAGAATAGTTGTAAGCATAGTAATTCACGATAATGCAGTTCTAACAGGAGTAATTTTTCACCGAATTTGTTGTAACGTGTTCAAGACAACTTAACCGGAGACTGAGCAGTGATCAGTGTGAAAGAAGAAAACAATGATATCAAGAAGCCCTGAGATCCATCAGAAAAGTTCTCTGCCCTCTCTTCTGAATGCTTACCTCCCACCTGAGTGCAAAAAACAGGTAAATGTGGGGACTGCTCTTATAGAATACCTCATAGCATGTTGACTGTTGTGTTGTTTAGAATATTTTTAATAGTGTAACGAATACGCCCCTGTGCATAAGAGGAATGTTGGCCGCCCGGGCTGAGGAAGGTCTTCTTTAGCTCAGCCGGCAAGTCCCCTGTTGAGTGACGCTGGAGATCCGGGTTCGAGCCCAGGCAGTGAGGGACAAGCCCAAGAAACCGAATTCGCTACAATGTGTATAGGTTTAATGTTTATGCTTTAGTACCACATACGTTTAATTAGCCTGAAAGGTGCATTCGATGACTAAACTGGCTTCTAGATGAAGTCTGCTACCTGGGAGCACAAAGTCAATGGGGAACAGGTTCTTTTAAGTGATTATGACTATAAAGATTTCTGCGTCCACGACTGCTGCAATGGCAGGGACTGCAGCAATAGGGTGCAAATATTGTTTTGAACTGGAATTGGTTTGTCAACAGGTACTCGGTACGCAAACAGTACCCCACCTCTGTCTAAATAAAGCATTGTGTTTCCTTCCCTTTCACAGTGCAGTGCGGGACTGTAGCACAGTTGCACTTCTTTTACACAGAAGAACCATTGATTCAACTGAATGCCTTGGATGGGGTGGGGGTGGTCTGTTTTCTTATTGGCTTTTATCATAGTCTGAGTTTATAAGATCAAACCCTTGGACGTCATGTGTGTCCATCAAAAAGCAGGAGAGAGCAGCTGCTAAGGTGGTCGTCTTGGTTACAACTGGCAACACAGACCCCCCTCCCTATTTTCTCTTTTACTCTGAAGCAAAAGGGCTGAACAGCAATCTCGCTTGCATGCATAGCTTTACATTGGAAGACAAATCGGTTTCATTGATTGGGGAGTAATCTGTGTGCTTTCTGTTTTCAGTTCTACACTCAATAGCTTTCAGGATGTAGCCTATCTGAGGGGAGTCCAAAATGCTCTCAGTAAGATGATAGAGATCATTTACAAAAAGCAGTTGGTTGGCTGCTTAAAAATTATTCACAGCTATTCGTTGGAAAAGACAAGATAATTGCAGCTCAGGAGGCCTTTTTGCCTGCAGTATTACTGTGGCAACAGCGCTTATAAATACCATTTGGTCCTGGTAGCTATTGTGCAGACATAACTTGCACTTCCTGACGGAGAGAGCTCTAAAGACAGCATTTTGTGGTAGTCAACTGAAGGATCACACTCAAGGTCACCAAAAGGCGCATTTGTGCCTTGTTTAAAAAGAAATCCTGCTCATATGTTACTCATCTGAAAACCGTATTGAGGGAACTGTTAAATACCACATACATTTAGGATTGTCTGGCTTCTGCTAAAGGTAATAGTATTACAGTATTCCAGGAAAACCGTTTTTCTTACATTTAGTCTAAGATGAGGTCAGTTCAGTCTGACACCTTTATTTCCATTTAGATTTTAAGAAACTTCCAAAATGGAAGACATTGTAAAAAAGTAACACTTGTTTTGTATTTCATTTACAAATCCAATTAGCACATGAATAATACCACAGGGGATTTTTAGAAACTAAATGTTCTAGCAGAATCTTAAGTATGTTGGCCAGAAAGAAAACACAAAGCCTGCTAATTAATTTGCTATTCAGAGACTTCTGAAGAGCACTTGAGAGAAAGGAAAGCAGCTCACCAAATGTAAAAGACAATTATTATCAGAATCTCCTGAGCCTTTTGCAGTGCAAAATGAATGCCTCTCAGCTAGACATGCACATGGATTGAGATTTAGATCTGTGGACACATTTGTTTCAGAAAACATCAATTTACTGACAATGGAAAGACTTATAAGTCTTTGCACTGGTGTAAGTGTTTTTTTTTAAATTATTTTAATTTCTGATGTTGCATGATAGGAAAAGAATGAAATTTCTGTTACCAAAGGGTGTGAAATTGCAAAAAGATGTCAGCGAATGAATGTTTTAAATAAACTTTTTCTGTCTACAAAAGTGAAGGGCAGAACACACATTGAATATTAATTACCTTGTTCAATTTTAAAATTGTACAACGCGTCAAAGTCTTTAAAAAGAAAGATACTTGTTTGATGGCCTCCAACAGTGACTAGTCACCAATTGTATTACATTTTTTTCTTATGTAGCAGCAGGAATGCTTTTGAAACTGTGAAAAAGCACGTACACGCACTATTATTTTCACTTATTCTACCTAAGCCTCAAGTATCCTTACTTCTCAAAAGGAATGTGCAAATTAAAATTGGGCTTTGTCTGGGACTCTGGTTGTGTGTGTTAATGTGTATCAAAGCTTCCTTATAACCTTTTTTTTTCCCCTGGAGTGACATGACAAGTTCTTTTAGGCAACATATTTTTTTTGTCTCGCAGGGAGATGGAAAACAGCAGGTTAAGGAGAAGAAGAGAAACCATGGGGACGACTTCTTGAAAAATCCCAAAGAGGAAGAAGATGATGAAGTGAAAGTCATGAAGCAAGTCATGCTCGACCAGGTAAATAGAAGAGAACATGCCCCAGACTAAGACTGGGAACACCCGCAGGACTGCTTGCCAAGCCTCCCATTTCTAAAAATGGAATCAAGCAAAAGCACAATTGCTTTTTGCAATTTTCTAGATCCAAAAAGCACTGAAAACCCTAATATGTAGTGTATTTACTGTCATCACAGTGAGCTGCCTGTGTGTCAGCAATCTGTGGGGAAAGGGTCATTTGCTTTAACTATAGAACATGCATAGTTTAAGTCAAAGCGACATGACTCAGATGTCATTTTCAACCCCTTTGCCATGTTTTGTCAGTTTTACATCATTTCTGTGTGAAATGGTGCTTTCCTTTTTGCTAAACCCCTATTGTAAGACTGATCCTATGCATTGATTTTACCTGCCTCTCATTTGTTGTATTTCCCTTCACCTTGATTGTTGCTGCTGTTGAGCAAACAACATGGATCAGAAGGGCTTGTTCTATGTGAGGCTATCAATAATAAAAAAAAAAGCCACACACATGAAACCACAAACTAACAAACGTGGGAACAAGGAAGAAGGCATTACCAGAACTACTTGGCCAGTTTTCCTGGCCAGTATTATTTGATCACGATTATTTCCACAGGTGATAATCTTTGACCGTTGTGCCACCACAAACCAACACATGAAAGTGGAAGTTAAAAGCTCATCTCGGTGGAGACCTTGTTGAAATTGTTCTACACTGGTGTTTGAACTGTACAAAAAGACAGCCTTGTGGCTATGGCTGACCTTCTTGAAAAAAGAAAAGAGGAGTTCCTTCTTTGAAATAATGCACATTTGGCATATGCAAATTTCTCTCACCTGCTGTAGTAGCCAGAACCTCTTTCCAGTCAATGAGCCATGCAAAGTGATGTTTCCTTATCTGAAACTGTGGATCCCACAGTTTAAGTGGGATCAGCAATTAGGAAAAACAGAATGCAGGAAACTGTCATTGTACATTGTGGAGATATTGTATTACTGGAATACCCAGCAACAAGGACAGTTAGTTTTTGGATTCAAATTCCACCAGATATCTTTCAGCAGAGGCTGCTGGTTGGTGGTAAAGAGGGTTGGAAGTTGCACCTACCCTTTGTTTGCAGCCTACAATGCATAGATAACAGACATAAGTTATCCTTCACTTTGGGACTGTATCATTACTTTGGGCCGTTATTATGAAGTGTTACCCTTTTCTGAAAACATCAGCAACACTAAATGATGCCGGTATCAGCCATCAGCGTGTCCTGTGCATTCAGAATAGCAGTCTCAAAGCAGTCTTGATTGTGAAAAGTGCAGTGGTGGTATCATTCTTTCTCCTGCATAGATTGCTGGGGCTTATTCATAATACCATATCTTTATTAACATTTTGTTGTCAGGAAATCTTAGCTTCTAAAAAAGAAGCGAAAAGTCCATACTTATTAATCAGTATAAAACAGCATAATTGAATCAAACAAATACAGCCTCTTTACTTCTGAATATTAAGTTACTGAGTCTGTAAAATGTGTTATTAAAGATATATTTCATTTCTAAAGTCTTCATAGCAGAATAAAGAATAGTAAATGTGAAGTACGTTTCCAGTAAGCCTCTCTGTGGGTTTGTCAGTTAGGCTAAAAATAGCAGAAGAACAGATCGTTAATGCTAACAAAAATCAAATTACTTATTGGTGTGAAGATATCAATGCTGTATCATAGCAGCTGTTTTACTTCCAGGAATGCTTCACATATAAATTCATGTTAGAAAAAAACTGTTGACTTGTAAAATACTTTCTCGGTGAGAAAGGTCCAGTGGGAAATTGCAGATGCCTTTGTCTTTGCCCCTTTTCCCACAGGTTCATTTGAGTTTTATTAAACCTCTTTCTACTTTGCTTGGCACACTCCGTTGGAAAATAAACCCTTTTCAGCTTCTCCTGTGCAGTCCTGGTAAAGCATCTGTAGAGTGGAAATAAAGAATGAGATGTTCCCTGCAGAGCTGCTACAAGTGATAGGTCACTGTGTCCTTTAGTCTGTACTGGGCATTTCACCACCTCTATCGATTTCTGTTGTCCTTCTTTATATTTAACAAATCTTGGGGCAGTTCAAGCTGCATTGTTGCTGTGAAGATTATTCATCCCAATATCACCTGACTATAAAAAAAAAATGATTTAATAAGATGATCAGCTCCTTTCAGAAGGAAATACTGCTGCAAAAGGATGGACGTTTTAGCTTCAGTAAATCAGAGTTTGACCTTTTCCTTTTTCTCACCTGTTGCTGCTACTACTACATGGCAAGATCACTTACTTTTTCATCAGCCCATGGTTAATGTCTCAGCATCCACTTTTAAGTCATATTAACCCGTGTAACTTATGAACACCAAGTTGTTTTACTTTGAACAATTTTCAGAATATCTTTGTCCTCCTCTATATTTCTCAGATTTTTTTGTGTTCAAAAAGTTAATGCTGTGATTAATGTTTTGGTTAATCCTGTGGTCTGACAAAGATGGCCTTTGAGCTTTGCGGGGTGCTTTTTATTGTCTCCCAGCGCCACCTAGAGGCGTACAGGAACCTGCACCGGCTCAGAGATGCGATGTATCTCCACTACTCGGATTTGTTGAAACAGAAGATCCAGAAACAGAGGAAGGAGATGAAGCAACACAGTCTCGCTGCCCACAAACCCACAGAGAAGCCAAGAGGACAGGTGAGAAAGCTGTCAGTAGAAGTGGTGTGAAAAGTGTGATGTGATGTGAAATAAACTGACAGACATTAAAATCTGTAATATTTTCTTCCATTTAGTGTTTCATCCTGAAAAATTCCCAGTGTTCTACATGTATTATTACACAATGTACTTCCTATATTTAAAGAAGAAAACAATGAAAAATATTTAATGTGAAAAATAAGTGGACATTGTGATTTCATAAATATTCGAAGCCTTTGCAGTGGCAAACCTGAATTTACAGTAGGTACACAAAAGTACTTTTAGTCACACACTTAATTGAGTGGACTCTGTATGTAATAATGGTGGTTCACATGATTTAAAAATAAATACATAATAAATAAAGAATCAACGAAGAAGACCAAGGAGCTTTAAAAACAACTCAGGAATAGAGATGTACCATGTCACATATTAGTAGAAGGGTATAAGACACTTAAAAAAACACCTTAAAAAGGAAAAGGCACCGGGACAGTGCTTGGATCAGGCTGTCGCTCCGAACTGAGAAGTGGAGAAGGGATGTCACGTGAGGCCAGTGTGGACTTTTGTCTAATGCGAAGTGTTACATCTGACACAAAGCTACCATAGTGCTTCATTCAGTACTGTCCCTATTGTCATGCATGTTGGTGGCAGTATAACGTTCTTGTTCTGCTTCTCAGCAAACTGGGAAACTTGTCAAGACTGATGGTAACATGGATTGAGCAAAGTACTGGCAAATCATGGAAAATCCTGCTTCAGATCTAAAACTGTGAAGTTTGGAAGGGCAGTGACCCAGAGTTCAAGGCCAGAGTTCAAGTTGCACTGAAGTGGCCCAGGATAAGGAAAAGCTGACTTCAGTGGTAAAATGACTGGCCAGCAGGTGGAGATGTTTGCCATGGTTTTTAATATGTAATTGTTTTAATTAATCGCGTTCACTGACACTGAAGGTAAATCATGGTACTTCTAATATTAGAAATTGTTTTTTTTTCTTCTGAAATCTCTGTAAAAAGCAAAATGTCTAATTGTCACATTAATATATTTACTTTTTTACTGCCTTCAAATCTTAGAAAAAATAGTTTAGAAATCCAGTTTGATTCTTGTGTCATAGTATTCATTCATATTGAGTTATTAACGACAGATTTTTGTTTATTGCCTTAACCCTTAGTGCTCATAAGTGTGAAGGTGGGGCAACGTAAAGCTTTCATTTCAGGAGAACCTTACAAATGATAAAAGCAGCACTTGAGAAGTTGCACCTCTCACTTCAGACTATGGAAATGTGCTGGGTGGAGGAGGTTCCCATCCTGCTAGTATGCTAGTATGCGCAAAAAGGCTTTTGACTGAATCTAATCCCAAATACACAAAACTGCCAGATCAACAGTTCAAATCAAAGTTCTCGACACCTTTGCCTTCATCCTGGCTTTCCATTACTAGAATACTATCAGGAGGGAAAAGGTGTTTTGAGTTTCAAACCAAACTGTTCTTCACAAGGATATTACTTAAAACATTAGAAAGGCAATTAGCAACTAATCCTTTGAGTCCTGCATTTCCCTTAGCTGTTAGGATGTAGACTCATCAAGATCAGAAGAAATTCTTGAAAAAGCTGATAAGATGTATAGTAGTCCTTGATCCAGGCTGAAGTGTTGTTTTACCGCATAAGATGCATCTAAAGTGCATAATTATTCATGTTGATTTTAAATGGCTGATCTAGGCCAATAAATGTATTCTCATGTTTAGGAAATAAAATAATATGATAGACACACATCCTTTAAAATAAAAGCAGATGTTTTCAATGATTTCGCTTGGGTCAAATACAGAATATGAACAACGTTTTAAACTGAATAATGTTAATATTGTTTTTTTAAGATGTTCATCAATAGCTCAATTCTTATATTCTGACTGCCTTACACAGCCTGTGTCTGGAATTTTATTTCTTTGAATTTATTTTAGAAATCATGTCACACTAAAGATACAAAATGTAAATGTTTGTTTAGATTAGTAACTCAAATTTAAAATTCTGATTGTCTAATGCAGCATGTACTGTATCTGCAAATGTATTTTTGCTTAGATTTACACTACTTTGTTGTTAAACTGAATGTAGAGAACACTTACTTTTTGTCACAGATTTGTAAAGCTAAGGAACTACGTTCTCAATCAGGCGTTTTCTAAAAGCTTGCGATTAACTTTGACTTTGTGCGTGTGATACTGGCACTAACTTTTTGCGTAAGTGCAAATGTTGATAAAAGGCTCAGAATCTTGTCTTCTCTTCCTATAAAAGGTATAGGGCTTCAGTAGACAGTAATTGCTCTTTCTAATGACGTCGGTTTAAGAGGAAGATAAAAAAGACTAAGTTTATGGGCCTGTCAGCAGGAATCCTTTGGTACAAATTGCAGGGTAAATGAAACAGCCTGTTGTTTCCTCAGCTTGGTCGAGAGGCTCTGTCAAAGCCACAGAGATGGGGCAGGACCATCAGGCAGTGTTGAGAACACCTGCTGAGTCCTAATTGGTCCCCACTCTTGTTAATGGCTTCCTGTGGCTGCATGTTTACTTGTCATTTGTTCTGTGCTTTCTTTCCCAGCTACTGAAAGACTCACTGCTGACTGTCTCTTTATCACCTCCCCTCTCTCAGACAGTGTCAGGACAGAGACTGGCCTTTTCCACTCTTTCTCACGATGACCAGTACCTGCAGTCCATCCCTAAATCCAGCTTTTACTTGGTATGTCATGCCGTGCAGTGTAATTATTTATTGCATATCCTTATGTATAAATCATAATTTGGTAAGAAATGTTTCAGAACATCATAAAAACTGTAAAAGTAAATAGTTAAAGTGCCCACTGCAAGTATTGGGACTGCGAAGTCAAAATTGCTATTTTTGCTGTATTCTCAATTAATTCGGATTTGAGATACAAGAGGAATATGAGGCATAAGAACAGAATGTAGCATTTTATTTCTGTGATTATATATTGTACTATTATAGAATAATAGCACTTCTCGTGTTCAACCCCGCCCATTTCAGGTGAGCTTAAGTCTTGGGACAAGTGGCTGCCAGGTGTTTCTTATTGGTCAGGTGTGTCCTGTTGCACTGAGCTGTGAATGTGTAGGGTTGGATTTAGCCTTTGCTCTTCCTTTTAGTGCCTTTAAAGTCAGTAGGCCTGCTCCAGCATAGAGAACTACGAAAGAAAAGCAAGCATTTGGATGCTGAAAGAAAAGAAGAGTTCAAAAAGAGCCACAGCACAGAAACTGGGCGTAGCAGAATCAACAATTCAGAATATCGTGAAGAAGAAAGAAACCACTGGTGTATTTAGCAATTATCAACAACCAGGTCAGCCGAGGAAAACAACTGCAGTTGATGATTTAAAAAAAAAAATGATCAGATCTGTGAAGAAAGGTTCTAAAACAACCGTTACTGAATTCACCAGCAACCTCCACAGTGCAGGGGTGAAAGTATCAAAAGACTTCACAGAGCACAGAGCATAGAAATATTATTACAATTGCTAAAAAGAACAGAGCTAGCAGATTTCTGGAACAGAGTGTTACAGACAGAGGAAGAGATAAAGATAAACCTCTACCAAGGTGATGGCAAGGGGAAAGTGTGGAGAAAGGAATGAAACGCAGATGATCCCATGCACTTCATTACAGAAACATGGTGGAGGTAGTGTCATGTCCTGGGCATGCATGGCCACCTCTAGAACTGGCTCACTCATCCTTATTGATGAAGTAACTAACTCTTGTAGCAACAGATTTCAGAAGTGAAACATCTTGTCTGCCTGTGTACAAGAAAATGTCTCTAGACTCATTGGCAGGGACTTCATCATGCTGCAATACAGTGACCCAAGACATACTTCCAAAGAGAACATCAGGGGAAAAGGGTGAAACGTCTTAGACTGGCCATGTCAATCTCCTGATTTCAATCCAATCGAGCATGCATTTCACTCGCTGAAATAGAAACTGAAGTCGGAAACCTCCAAATCTAACAGTAACTGAAAAGGACTGCAGCAAAAGCTTGGAAAAGCATCTCAAAAGAACAAGCCAAGAGTTTGGTGATGTAACTGGGCTGTAGGCTTGATGCGGTTATTGCATTCTATGGATTTCCAACCAAATACTTTTATCCTTTTTATTAAAGTTTCATCCTACTTTAATTTATTTTAAGTTAATTTGTTCCAATACTATTACTATTCTTGCTATTTTAGGTGAGCATAAATCCCAATACTTGTGCTCACCAAAATTGCATGGGTGGTATTACTCTAAAATGATAAAGCATATATGCACAGAATAACCCAGAAATAAAAGGTGATGTTCTGTACTTTTGCCTGATATTTATCTTTTTATCTCAAGACGAAGTTGCTTGAGTACACGGCAAAAATATCAATATTGGCTCCACTGTTCCAATACCTATGGGGGCAAATAGGGTTTGCACCATTAGTTCCACAGGAGATTGCAGGGGACTGTCGGTGTTGCCTTGATTTCTCTGTCCTTCGCAAACACCATTGAAACTATGTTCATATCTGCGGTATAAGAAAGGTTTTCAAAGTGAATGTGAAAACGTCTCTTCTGTTTTGCTAATCCATGTATAGTAGTAAAGGGTTGTTTTCTTATGGGAAGTTTTTGTTCCATGGCTTTAAGTTTGTGTGCAACAAATAGAGGTCAATTCACATATTTTGGAAGGTGTTACTTGTTAGTGAAGATTCTCGGCAAAAAAACTTTTTTTTCTACTTTTCCGCATGGAAGTGACCTCCACTTGTTCCTTTGCTTCCCACAAGCTCACATGGCTCCCTGCTTCAGGCCCTTTAGTTTGTGTGCTTCATTTCAGATTGTAGATCTCCAGAACCACTTGACCAAATGTGGGCTTCTGAAGACCAGACAGGATCATGAGGAATTCTGGATGTTGGCGCAGCAGTACCAGCACAGAGCCCAGAAGAAGATAAAACTCCAGGATATTCGAAAGAGTTGAGTGTCATTGATGTATTAATTCATGTTGGTGTATACACATTAGTGTCACACAGACGGCTGCTGTACTTCAGTAGTTGATGAAGTGGTCACCTCCAATATATAAGACAGTTTTGGATCATTAGGGATTTATAGGACTGAATAGATGTAATCTACTATCACATTAATTATTTTTATTATTATAGATGTTGGTATTTTCAGTATATGTGAACAGAATCTGTAATCGTATTACAAATGTAAAATAAGCAGAAAATATTTTAACATGTAACAATATACTTGTTTGACGGCATCATATTTAGACTGAACAATTTCAAAATACAGTACTAATTATTTAGTCATGGTTTATGGCACTTGTGCCGTATGGTTGTGTGACTCTCAATTAAATTGCCAATTTTTTTGACAGTGGTTGCGCACAAATCTGCACCAAATTTTACTCTAAGAAAAACCATCCAAGATGCACAAGGTCAGCCAAAGATGGGTCACTTCAGCCAGGCTGAAAAAAGCTTCAAGGAAAAAGTAAGTAACAGAAAGCATAGATGTTTTTTTACATAGTGTTCAAGTCCTTCATACTTCCAAATCTACTAAAGCGATAAGATGGCTCCCTTTATCAGTTCTTCTGAATTTATCCATCTATCCATTTTCTAAACACTTCACCCAGTTCAGGGTCATGGGGAATCTGGAGCCTATCCTGGCAAGGAATATGTGCAAGTTGGGATACACCCTGGATAAGACGCCAGTCCCTTGCAGGGCACACATACTCACCAGGGCCAACTTTTTCCAGAAACCAATTAACCTACCAGTATATCTTTGGACTGTGGGAGGAAACCAGAGCACCCAGGGGAAACCCATGCAAACCTGGGGAGAACATCCAAACTCCACACAGATAGGACCCCAGTACCCAAATCCCAGCACTGCGAGGTGTTGATGCTAACCACTGTGCCTCCCCATCTGAATTTCTATGATTTCTTATTCTTTTATAGCAGTTCAGAGGCTCACTTTGAAGATTAAAGCATTTAGTCATGTACGTTACATTCAATAAAACTGAATTTTGAGATGGTTCATAGGGAATACTGAAACCTTCCACTAATATTTATGATAGCCAATGTAACTTGTTCACTAATTTTATATTCTTTTGGAGGGAAAAAAATTGGGGATAACAAACATAGTGAAGAAGCTCTTTGTTTGGACAGGAAATAATTCAGCATCATCTTCTCTGTGTGAGAATTGGGAAGCCGGATGGAGTCGGATCTGGTTTTCAAGCATCTTGCAGCTTGTGGGTTTCTTGATCACATTCAGGCAAATGCAGCGTGTTTGTCAGGTTTTTTTGGCAAGCACACTTTTATCATTCTGAGCAGGAACGAGTGTGAGTCTGAGTCTTTTGGAACAGCATGAAACGGAAGGAAGGCAAGTTTGATTTTTTTTCCCTTTCATGTTAGAAAATTTGAGTGGGTTTTTAGGGCATGGAAACGCATATATTGCGTTATTTTTTTAAAAACCGTTGAGCACTTAAGCTCCTTAAAGGTGCTTTACAAGTGGTTTTTTCCTAATGCTTCCCGGTGTGGGGAGGATTAGTTAGGCTGTCACCACACCGCGAGAAGGCTGGACAGTCTTTCATCCTGGCCCTGTCTAAAGCAGACCGCATGGGCCCCTGTTTGCCCTGCTGCCCAGGACAAACACCGCTCCCCTCACTGCCCGTTACCATCAGCACTGCTGGAAAAAGAGGAGATTGTTCACAAAATGGTGAGATAACCAAATAAAGCTGGATCAGTAACCACTTTTACAACTAGCACAGTCAAACATCGCCCAAGTTAAAATTTCCAGGTCATTAAAGATGAGAAAAGCACACGGAGCATTTGATAAATTGGATTTTGGTGTCACTTGTTTTATAAGTAGTTTATGCCTTTCTTTAAACATAGTTTAAGTACCTAATCACCAAATAAAGCATTTTTAGCTTTTTGTTATCTTACTTTAAAGAGCCACTCATCTGAAACACTTGATTTGAGCTGCCTGGCCTTCTAAAATGATTACCGTCAGATAAAATGTACATTATAGGAAAGCAAATACCAGAATAAAAGCATATCCCTGTTCTTAAATGATCGTGGATCAGCAGAAGGATGTTGAAAGAAGGTGGATATTCAGTGTTCCTCTGCTGCAGTACAGTATTAATGCAGCTGCATTTGTCAGAGGGATTCTAACTCTGTTTAGTAAGAGCGTGTATGATGTTAGGAAGGGCGTGTAACCACTGGAGGTGCCTGGATGTCAGAAATTAGGACAGCGCTTAGAAGAGTAGCAGAGGCTTGTGCCGACAAGTATTTCATTCGTGCGAATTCTCCCTGCCGCACCGACAGACATGGCCGCATGACGATAACACTCTGTCCTGCCCTCTGCACATGACATTCCTCAAGCCTCTGGGAAAACGCCTTAGAACTGCTTTAAAAGGCAACCAGTAAGGCTACTTCACATGTTAAGAAGATGAAAAGAGCAGGGGAATATTATGTCTAGAAAGGCAATTAATTGAAGTTTTGTTTTGTGATCAATGCTGTTGAAAATTGAAAAATTTTTTTAGGTGAGGGGGTAAGAAGTTATGCTTAGGAGGTTTAGAAAATATTCCAGAATAAGTGAAAGTCTGCTCTGAATATTTCATGCAGGTTGAACTATACACAATATTGGTATTGTGATGTGTAACATTTGGAGAACAAAAACTTGGGGAGGCTTTCTTTCAGAAGAGGACTAACAAAAGCTGATGCTTATAGTGTGTGTATAAATACATATCACAATGCCCTTTAACTTTTGGCCTTGTCAATGATTTATGATTTATGATTTATTACTATACCTAAGGTAAACTGATAGTCTACACACCTTAAATCCATGTGTTTCACCTGCTTCGCTGTACCTTTAGCAAGATTTTTTCTTAGTTTTGTATTAGATCTGCTCCTGCCTGGTTTGTGTTCCCCTGTTACCTGCTGCATGGTGCTGTGAGTAAACTGCCTCCACTTAGGAGCCCTTTCAGCTGAGATTTGTCACCCAGCAGCCAAAGTGTGGCAGCACAGTGGTGAGCAGTGTTATCAGGTGTTAGCTGCAGTGCTCTCAGGCTACCCTTGAGAAGTAGCACATCATTAGTAATATATTAACAACTAAATGTGCACTTTTGCAGGTCACATCCTAAACAGGGCAATCAGAAAATAGTCTTCCCACCGAATATTAGCTTTTCTATTAGAGTCTTCCTGTGTGTAAGATGAAAAGATTTTGAATCGTAGGGGTCTCAGGAAATCCAGTTATCATGGAATCGGACAGTTCGAACAGACCTGGAGAAATTGTGCATTTAACATTACATAGACCTAATTAATTTCATTTTATTTCCACCTACACTTGTCAACCCATGCTGAATTCTTAGGTGGGCTTTTTTGATTCATCTGATCCCCAAATTGTTATGTGCAGTCTCTGTTTAAGTGGGTTTGGTTCCCCTGTACTAAACCTAAGACCCCTGTGACACTACAATTTAGTGACTCTACAAACCAAACCTCCTGGTATCTCAACAATGATCTGTTTCAAAGAGATTCTAAATGTATGAATTAACCTCGGGGTTTTAAGGCACTTTTGTACTGAATCTACAAAATGTTTGTAAAAAAAACATTTAATTAACTTTTCACGGATATGATTTTTTGTACCTGTAACACCATTGTTAGAAACTATTGGATTCTTCATTTTGTTAGCTCCACCATTTTATCACTGATTAATAGGAGGCTTATTTTAGGAAAACAAATACTTCTAAAAATAAATTGCATCTATTTTTCAAAACCGCTTTTTACAATCCATTAAACCTAACTTTGTTTTTTACTCACACTCAATAAAGCTAGGTGAGAAATGACTGCCGATAAGATCACTTTATTGGCCGTATACAATTTCTTGCACTAGGAATTTGTCTTTTCGCAGACCCCAGCTTGCTCTCCATGAGACACACAGACAGGGAGAGCTTGGGGTCAGAGCTCAGGGTCAGCCATTTATACGGCGCCCCTGGAGCAGTTGGGGTTAAGGGCCAACAGCGTAGGATTCCTCTGCCGGACGCGGGATTTGAACCAGCAACCTTCCAGCCACAGGCGCAGATATAACTGGCACAGATCAAAAACTAGTCAAAATGACTGGAACTGGAAAATTTAAGACCGTCAGAAAAGCTGCCTTATAAGAAACTAAGTCACACCATCAATTTATTGTGAGTGGATTTTTTTTAATGCTTCTCAGTCCTGTTTACTGCTATTTCTGTGCTGGCCTCTATACAGAATACTCATTCAGAGAAAGCAGTCTGTGAAGGCACCACCCATCAGCATGGCAAACACGAGAGGGAACTGGACGAAATTGAGCAAATGTTTCCCAAGGTAAGTGTCAAACCACAGGCAGTGTAATCCCTCTTAACCGGGGCTCTGTGAGGCAAACACACCTGCCTGCTGCTGGGAATAATCTCCTCTTTCCTCCCTGGGCAATTGCCAAGCGAGAGGAGTGTAAAAGCTAGTTTCTTTTAGAAGTCGCAGGAGGTCTCTGATATTCGTATCAGAAATCGTAAAGATGTGGGCAGCCGATAGGATTCAAGCTACCCGTGTAAAAATCCATAAACTGAGATTATCTGCTCTAAAAAGTAAATAAGAGACTATTAAACCTTTACTAAATTTTATTTTAGAATGACATATTTCTAAAGAGTTGTAATATAGACAATTAAGTAAGCATATGTAGGTCAGTTCTAATTGACCAGCCATCCATTTTCTAACCACTTCATCCAATACAGGGCAGTGAGACCCAGGGTCTATACTGGAGGGCAATGGGAGCAAGGCAGGACACACCGTGGACAGGACGCCAGTCCATTACAGGGCACACACAGACACACACACTCACTCCAGGGCTAGTTCACCTACCAGCATGTCTTTGGACTGTGGGAGGAAACCGGAGCACCCAGGGGAAAACCACACAGATGGCACACCAGAAATGGAACCATGGGCCTCACCGCTATGAGGCAGCGATGCTAACCATGGTCCCACCATGCCACCCTGTACTACACTCTGTGACCACCTGTGAAAATCTTTTGAGGTGTTTTCTGCCTTTTGTACAAAGGAGAATCAACACTTATAGGTAGTATAATTCTGAAAGTATCAATGTGTAGTACTGTGGCCACTTTCTGTAAATCCACTTTTGCATAGTTATGGATATGGTAGAAAGACAGAGCATGTTTGCCAACCTGCAAACACGGAAAGCAAACATCACTAAAGCAGAGCTGAGGAGGAAGGGGAAGGAAAACAAGCGAGGATGAATATGGGCTTCAGAGGCACGCTGGGACTGAGGGTTCTTTTTGTCACACCTCACTGTCAAAGTCAAACTGCGCAAACAGACACTCGGGCTGACATGAGAGAGAGCTGTGAGGAAGACAAACACCACTGAGACTAGTGGGCAGGAGAGCTGGCAGAGGCATTAGTCATTGGCAGGATTGTTGCCCTTTCCTGACACCTCAAGGATGAAATATGGAAAACACTTTGACTTAGCTTCCAAAAATCCATCATGTGGAGTCAGGCTACTTTGTGTGTCACAACCCTCTCACAGAAGGCAGTGTTGTCTGTGTGCATGTGGGAAACACTGACAGAGGATTCAGGGAGGGGCTTTTGACCCCTAGAACTGCATTTGGAATTTTTTTTTATAATAAATCTAGACAAACCTTCGGCCATTTAAACTTAAACATATTGTAACAGTTGTGTTGTGTCATATGCCTTGTATTGAGAAAGCATTCTGATAGTCATGTTTTTCATCCAAAATCTTATAATGAATGTTTGGAGTAAAAAAATATTTCCTTGAACACCGTTGGCTTTATCTATTGTTACGTATACCCACTACATAGAGATTAAATTAAGAGGCAGGTCACACTGTGGAGGGGATGTCATTGAGAAAAAGGAGTGTCAGGCCAACTTGAGTGCCTTCTGTCAAGATGTGCACAGCTTGTAAACTGTTGTAAGGAGGAAACTATATGAAAACTAATCTGTTTTTAATATACATTTAAAATTGCGCTTAAAAGTAGATTTATGGAACAGTATTGGTACAGTATAAACACATGCCGACTTGCTGGGATACTGTGTGAATGATTTAATAAAAGTAAGGAGTCAAACGCCAAACGCATTCTATCCCAGTCATCTAGAAAGATCGTCCATAAAGGATGTGAAATGGTTATAAAATGAGAAAATGAATTCAAATGAATAGCCTGGCTCTGAGTGACTGAGCGTGTTGTAAAACCTGAGTGACTCCACTATGAGAAAGTGGGTGGGGGAGTTAGAACAGACACCAAGAAGAAAACCTTCACACCTCTGCTGTCCACACCTTCTGAATGGCTCACTGTAAGTTTATGGAAAACAAGCTGCCAGTGTTGACACCTTGAAACGCAGGACAGCAGAGCCTGGTCAGGAATACTGGCCTCAGCTGTGGGGCTGGTAATTGGTTTCATTCTGCTCTGCTCCCTTTTGTATGCAATTGACAGATTTGATCGGATGAGCATCCTGCTTTCTTTTAGCAACAGATCCCTTCCAGCGGTAAGATCGTTCATGGGTTCCTCTCACTATAGGTTTTGATCGCAAAGAAAGCCTTTTAAGACTAAAACAGGATTAGCCCATCAGCAGTGATGTATGCTCCCCACGAAAGTATGGACTTAAATTTATCTCACATAAAGATAAAAACAACTATTTTATTATACATTCTTCTAAAAATTTAGAAGCTTAAGGATTTATTTATATAGCTAATGGTTTGTCTTTAATCTTTCTCAACAGTTAAGGGTCCCCAAGTTTTTTACACTTCAGCCAGCCTTTATGGAGCAGTACAAGGCAATCCATGCGGTATGTATTTTGCATTATGTTGAATTTTAACGTCGGCTTTTGCCTACAGCCACCTGCTTTATTTGTGGACAATTAACTGATATTCACTGTTTGAAAATGTGGAACAAAATTAACGATTCAAAGATATTTTTACTTTGGAATTAAATTTTCATTGTCTGTTTTATTATATAAACAGCACAGTAATTCTGAGGCGCTAAAGACCAGTAAGAAAAGAGACGTCAATCTTCGAAAACTGCATCACATGTACAGCCTTTCATTCACCAACATGGCTTCATCTCAGAGGTAATTAATCTCCTTGAGTTTGTCCAGCATTGAATTAACAAATTCAACCTGTTTCCATTCATCCTACTTTTAAAACATGAGAAACATCCATGTCGTGGAAAACACCATATAAATCTAAAGAATTATCACACCTGTTATGAGTGTGAGTAAGATTGGAACTTTCTGTGGGCACTGTATATATAGTACTGTGAAAAACCTTAAACATGTCCCATTGTTGTGCTGGTTTCAAGGTTTTCTTCTTTATGCAGGAAAAATTTAGTAGTGATGGTCTAATAAAGTTCTAACCATTTTTTAAGATAAGTTTATCCTTACAGAAAGCAGGCTTTTAGCTTTATGGATCTAAATGACAAGGAACACCGCATGACAATATATCAGTTAAATTCAGTTGGCAAATATGATGAATTAGCTACATGTCAACACATCATATTGGTTTCTCATGAATAGTTTACCTGGAGTTGTGATCATATTTTTGAAGATCTTGATCTATGTGAGTTAAGGATTCCTAAAAGACAAATTTGTATAGTTAGTAAAAATCAGTACTAGAGTCTTTAGTAAATTGCAGATGCTCATAATATACCTGTATTGTAATTCCTGATTGTCTTAGGATATATTTTGTACAGAAGTACTCAGTATGTATTTTAACATGAATTCACATTTTACCCTTGTTTCTCATAAGTTACATAAGCAAACACTGGAAAACATTTTAAGTCCTCTATTAAACATGCAAAAAAGTAACTGCTTTATTCTGAAAACATGCTTAGAATTTTGAATTATGTTTAGTAGCGTTTTGAACAGATTAGAAATATATAATTATATTAAATTAAATAAAAGGACATTTTCAAGATAGAATTAAATCAATTGCATGGTGGTAAAAGTTTAGTGAAGTAAGTAAAACAGAATGAGGCCTCAGCACAGGATCTCTGTTCCAATGAAGGTGTCTTTTCACTTTGTTTCTCCTGAATTTATTTTTCTTTGTTTGGTGCTAACTGGGGCAGACTGCTGGACAGAAATGGACAGTTTACAGACTTTGAAGAGTGCGGTGTTCATAATCTGGTCAGTAACAAAACAAAACAGGTCAGTTATAATGGAGAAGAAAATAAGAATGGTCATGCAGATGTGTTATTACAACACGTAATTGCCACAAACTAAAAATAAAGTTTTTAAAAAAGAGAAAAGCTCAGTAGAGCAATTAATCATGTTAAGAGTAAAATCAAACATATCTGAAACAAATATTGATGCAAGTTTTCACTTGACATATATTTTAAGGTGTTCATTATCGTTAACCTTTTGTCTTTTAAGATGCGCTATCTGTTCCCCAGTGAATATGAGTTAAGAGCATCATCAGACGAGAGTCCTGTTGGAGAGACCTTTCTTCCTCGCCTGTCTCACCCCTCTGCCAGTGTTGCTGCCTCTGGTGGTCCAGAGCTCCTTGCCAATATCCAGAAGGACACAATACCCCCCAATGAGTAGGACTTCCTTAGGAATTGTTTTTATTGTATGACTAGATCACTTCTTTTCTTGTCAGCTGTGCTTATTATCTTTCTTTACCTTAAGTTTCATATCCTTTTTTTTGCGCTAGCAGTCATAAAAATGTTTCCTCTGTCACTTCAAGTGTGTGCTTGCTTCTGTTTTCAATATATGATGTTTTCAAGCTGGAGGTGATTTCACAATCAGACAGTTTCACTTGCTAAACTGCAGTTATTTACCTTAATACGCTGGGCTAAAGTAAATCTGTCAGAAGCTTGTTTTCTTTGATCCCATATTTGCACGTTTTCAGATGGCCAGTGGCTGAAAGGAGCTCTGTGGAGTCTGAGGTGTCACTTTCCCAGCCTACTCACCTTGTGCCTTTAACCATGGAGGAGCTTTGTCTCAGTAACCCTGTCATGGTAGGTGATGCTCATTCGAGTGACATGAATTGATGTGCACCTGGATAGGTGTTGTTTTCTGTCCACACCCAAATGTCTGTGATTCTTATTACTTACCTATTATGGCAGTATTGATAGAAGGAAAGGATTACAAGATCAAAAAGTAATGAAGTTACTTAATGAGGTAACAGTGAACATGAATGAATGAGCATTAGATATTATCCTTAAGTTGTAAACTCGTCCACATTTCCCTTATTCTGTAAGCCACACTAGTGTAAATCTTGGGGGGGAAGTTTTGAATAAGTACAATTCAATTCAGAAAGTTTTCTTTTTTTGCAGGAAGCAAAGCAACCTGGAAAAATCTGGATCAATTATCTCAAGGATAACACAGATGAATTATCACTAAGAAATACTGTGCTGGACACTGAAAATGACACTTGACACTGGCTGGGTGCTTTCAACAAGCAATGAATTAGCAATGCCGGAAATGGGTGCCATTGTTTCATAACTGCAAGACTGTAGTAATCATAAAGCAAAAATTGCTTTGTGTATCGTAGGGCTCAGAATTGTCACGGGAAAAGAACCATCTTGTTCATCCTTAGAGTGTCATGAATTGCAATATCTGTATTATTTTACATGCACTTTATTTACATAAATACAATTCCTTTGCAATCAATGCATGGCAGAAGATACAGCACCTGATAGGCACAAGGTTAACTATAGTTTACTTTATAACATAACTAAATGAAATGAAATGATATGCAAATGATTTTAAGTCGAGCCCAGAGCCACAGTGGCTCATCGGACTGGTTTCTATTGCCTTAAGTGGACTAGAGGCACAAGACTCCACCTCTTTCCCAGCTGGGATGCTGGACCTTCACAGTTAAGCATTTACCAGTGGTATTAGTTCATATATAAGATATGAATTCATGAGAAATAAACTGCTTCAGTGATATACAGTTGCAAATGTATTCACAAAAGGGTACAAGATTGTAATTAAACAGAATGAATGGATACATGTAAATAAATGGATTTTAAACTGAATTTTTTTTTCAGCATGTGAAATGTAAAAGAAAATTATACAAGTGGATGTTACTTTGTCCACTATGGTACTTTCCCAAACAGTATGTTGTAATTCTTTTTCTCCGAGTAACTCTGAGCTTCCATGCAGTTCACTCTGTTATTTTTGTCCAGTGAAGAAAATTTGCCAGCCTTTATTCAGTTCTGAAAAGGAATAATAAAAATAGTAACAGTGAATTTGTTGGCACCATTATTCAGTTAATAACTAAAAGATCTTTTATAAAGAAAACATAGTAGTGTAACTACATAGTTTATAGTAGAGACTATATAACCTATAACACTGTAAATTATATAACATGGTAAAATATAAAACGTATTAGAAATGGTAATCTGTACATAAACACAGTATTTCTTTATACAACATTTTAATCCATTATTTAAAAACATGAAGCTAACCTGCAAGATTATCACCATTCTTTATGGCCAGCTGGATGTTCTGGGAAGAAGAGAAGAGACTCATCACAACTTTAATGGAAATTTAAAGACGAATTGCAGTACATCAGATCCTAATTCATATAACGGGGCGTTTCCAATCGGGGCTCCGGGGGTCCACACAGACTGTCCTCCGCAGGGGAGCACCAGACACAAAGAGGAACTTCTCACCCCGACGTACTGCAGTGTGTAAAATCCGCACTCCCACACTGCTAAACAACGCCGCCAGTCACATCCGGTGCTCTGATCGTGTGATCTTTTCACATTTTATAATTAAGAAAGGTATCGTTTTTCATTATTTAGGTTAAATCATGACATACGTTTACATTCGGGAGGCCCTTATTCAAAGCGATTTCTTGTATGGTAGTCTTCTGCAAGAACAGGCAGAATAAACGTATGCGTACAATGCACTTGTACATATGCACAAAAGTTACCGTGTATTGTTTTCAGAATGGCTAATCGCTTCCCTGCCCGGTGTAGGACGTGCTGGATTCCCAAACGGGACCATTTTCATATTATCTGACTGTACTGTACCTGGTTGACACACTTAACCATGCATTCAACGGCGTGCAGTGATGAACGGATGTTCCGTAACGCTTGCAGCTCTTGCTGTAAATAAAGAAATACGTTTTAACATGCGATAAAGACGGTGATTAGCAATACAAACGTGTGCGTGAAGCTGTTGCAATCAACTTGTAACCTATATGCATCAAAGGGGGAATCGGGTATATCCATACCAACTGTTATTAAACAATAATCCTACCTGCAGCATTTGTATTTCTCTGTCATCTTTGTCGGATGAGTCGCCTGTATTTCGCCGATTTTTAACGGTAGACATTACTTTTCACCGCTTAATCCCTTATTTTATTGTACTTCGTTTCGTCGGCAGAAACAGAAACCCCCACTCTTGAAAGTGCGCGCCGATGAGACACAAGACACAATAAGTCGAACACAGAGAGCATCGATATAGAGGCGATGAATGCTGGACCAAATTAGATGGATGTTAAGACGTTTTCTAAAATCAAAATTGGAACCTTTTAAGGCCGTAGGATGTTTATTTTACTGAATTTCTTCATGTAAAATGCGGTTTTGCAACGTGACACCTCATGAGAAACATTTGAAAACGATATAAGCCTGAATTCAAGTTAAAACTGTCCTTGTAACCGTTTACGTTTTACACTGTGATTGATCGAACGAGACGAGATACAAAATAATAAGAGGTTAAGGTTTAATCGAGGCAACCATTTTACCAAAAACACACAAGATGAGTAAAGAATTTCAAATACTTTAGCTCTCGTTAGAATTCAATTTCATTACCCGAGGAAGTTTATACAAATGTTAATAAAAAAGTAAGACAATAAAATACGTATTTCTCTTTATTCATAGTGTAATAGCAATGAAAAATAAAGTGAAAGCAGGTAAACGTGAGTTGAGATAAAACACGATTTTTCATTTAATGCCCAGCATTCGAAGCATTTAGATAAAAAACGCTATCAATATCACATATCACTAATTAAACGTGAGTATCATTATATTGACTCATATAAAAATAGTAAAAACAGGATTTTCAAGAACGTTAGTATTTTTGTTATGGAAAGGAGTAAACAATGTGAATCATCAAAATTATTGTCTTATAGTCTTCTTAAGTGTAAACCGTAACAGTCTAATTTGAGGGGTAAAAAAGTTCCCAAGCCATTAGGTTTTCTTTAAGAAGGTTTATAGCGAGAAGCTGGAGGAAGCTTTCGGCAGTAAAACCGTCATGCACGGCGACCCACTCTGAAAAGCCGGAGAACGCTCGCTGGTTGCTTGCTTTTTTTCCTCGTAAGAATTAGCCGTCTTTAAACACGATTTCAGAGGAAAGGAAAATAATTGGCATCCCCTATATCCAGCTTATTTATGCAAGCTGTATATCCCAACGTTTTTGTATTTGTGCGTATTATTATAACAATAGTGGTAACCGCGGCATGAAAAATAACTATTGTCTTTGAGTTTGTGGAAAACATGGCACAGGCTACATTAATTATACATAATTTGGTAAAACAACTCCAATTTAATGTGAAAACATTACTGATAAACTTTCAACAATTTTGAATTTTACGAAGGCTCATGTTATGCATTAAATTATAATGTTTTTGCAAATATAAATACAAATTATAACGTTTTAACAATGTTTGTCAATATTATTTTTGTCTATTGTCCTGTAGATTGTTATTGTTGAATGTTAACGTGGATATTTAGGGTTTCCAACATAAAAACTAGAGATCTGACAGCTGTAGGTTCCTTTAATTTGAAACATGGTTTCTTCACATAGTCGCCAATTTTAATTTAGAAACTATCTTATATATAGCTTGGGTGTTGTTTACTGTTTTAACCCTAGCTATACATAGTTTGTAATAAATATTCGATGCAGTCTTACATTTTACGTAGTATCTTGTTTAAGGAGAACATTATTTTGCTAAAAACCTGTAATCTAAAAATAGTAATCTTGTAAATCCCACAGGCAAAAAACACACACACACACCATTCTTAAAGCTCAAACATGACTTGGTGAAAATGTGTTCACGACTTATATAATCTATTAATAAACTAATGAAAGCCGTAGGTTACATGCAGGACAATGGACAAAAGTTTGAAACAGGTTCCAGCTTTTAGGATGTGACCGAGCTCGGGTCTTGCTCAGATGCGTGTCAAAGAGAGATTGTATATATAAATGAAATTGCCAGTGTCTAAATTGCTTTTCAGTTTAAAAAAACAAACAAACATTTTTTTTGTTTTTTGTTTTAATAATGCGAAAAAAGGAAGACATTACAAATAGTTATATTTTAAAAAAGTTCAAATGTTAGTGTGGTAGTAGAAAAGAAATAAAATGCATGGTTTGAATTTTAGACAACACTGGGTTCTGCGTATATTTTGTGTTCACAATGAGGGCAACCCACTTTGAATATAAAAGCAGCAAAACTGATGTGGTAAGTATATATACTTTCTCCCCCAGTCTCAGACGCCTATCACAATATTCAGGAAACCGACACTCAGACTGTCCTCTACATAAAAATATTTTTTTACTTTTGAATTCACATAACTGTAGGTTACTTTCCCAACACAGATATTCTTAAAAGAACACATAAGAAACAAGATATAAAATATAAACGGCAATATTGCCACTTTCCTTTCCTTTTTGATACGTTTATAAGGTTAAGCTCTTAACTCTCATTGTGGCTTCCTGGTCTTTCCGTCACACGGATCCCCACAGAACAGCAGCCTTATTAATTTAAATACCCAGCAAGTCGACCACATTTTCGCATAATGAAAGCTATGTTACAGATATCACAGTAAGACAATGTGACACATAATCTATCAATTGCTTTGGAAAGCTTATCTACATTTTGTCTATCGTTTGGTGTGAAGTCAGGTGTCTATTGCAAATATTAATTCATGTGATTACGTTTTAATGTTTTGTATTTAAATATACAAAACCGGATAACCTGTTTTATACTCTTAAGCTGTTAATGGTTTTTGATAGGTTTACTTTAATTGTGTCAATATCCAAAACGCATATCTAGAAATGAAATTATTCTAAACAATTATAGGCTATAATGTGAAGAAGTAAAGTTTGATCATGTGTGCTTTTTACAGGCCCATGCGGTTTATTACATTTCGAATAATATGTGTGCAGGTTATTTTTATATTGCTGTAAATACAAAGACTGCAGAAAAAATCAGATTGTTTTAATAATCCCTTTTAGACATAACTATAAACGCACTTAATTTCATTTTATTCAGATGCATCTATATGAATACCGGTTCATTTCCTCCTCGCAGGTGTCGGCTTTGATATAGGTGTAAATATTTACAGATTTTAGTAGCTCTATTTAAATTTGCTAGGCAATCGCCTTCAGACGCGACTTTTCTGCTTGACTGATATGGCCGCATCCGACCAATTGCCGAGAGAGACTTGCACATCAAAGCCATGCCCAACCAACCAGCTGCCTTCTGAGATGTTTTCTGGTGTGATGAGGAACGTTTGGGCTATTTATTGGCAGCCAGTGAACGTAATGACTTTCAGTCACCACTTCGAAGTCCTTTGTAATCTATGGGATTGTAATTGCAACACTGACTAAAGACATCCGAAGGCCACAGAAAGTTTTATTTATTGAAAGTCGGGAAAGTTTGGGCACAATGACCTCAAGTTCAACAGAAAGCGCAGGGAAGAATCTTCAGTACAGAGTTGACCATCTTCTGAGCGCGGTGGAGCATGAGCTGCAAGCTGGCAGCGAGAAAGGAGATCCGACGGAAAGAGATCTTAAAGTTAGTTTGGACGAAAATGAACTATGGCTCAAGTTCAAAGAACTCACTAACGAGATGATAGTAACCAAAAACGGAAGGTAGGTTTCTTGTGGCGTTTTTAAAACCCATGCTTCACCAAAGTAATAAGAAAATGGATGGCGCGTTTATTGCTAAGCAGCGTTAACACGGGCAATTTTGCTTGAATAAACATGTAATCGATTATTTTTGCAGAGATATAAAATAAAACAAGAAGGAAGGGATAAAAAAGAATGTTCATTCTGTATCTATCAACAATGTTCCTTGTTATTTGTGGGCAACCACAAAGAAGAATGAACATGCTGTCATGAACACCAATAATTTGAACATTTTTAAAAATAATTTCACATACATAGATTGATGCGTAGAAAAACTTTAATGGATGTGAAATTAGAGGATGTGTGTTTATTTGCTGCGGTGATTAAGCGGTTGAAGTGACCGAGTCCTTGCCTGTCTGTCCAATCCAGGAGGATGTTTCCCGTGCTAAAGGTGAATGTGTCGGGTCTGGACCCCAATGCTATGTATTCTTTCCTGCTGGACTTTGTGGCTGCAGACAACCACCGATGGAAATACGTGAATGGGGAGTGGGTTCCTGGGGGGAAGCCAGAGCCGCAGGCTCCCAGCTGTGTCTACATCCACCCAGACTCCCCCAACTTCGGGGCACACTGGATGAAAGCTCCTGTCTCCTTCAGTAAAGTCAAGCTGACAAACAAACTCAATGGAGGTGGACAAGTAAGTACAGTTCTTAAAAGAAAGTGTAAAAATGTGTATCCCATTTCGCCAAACAATGGTGTTTTTTAATGAGAGTAATTCAACGGGGAGCTCCACCTTTCAGCTGCAAGCCTGAATTGTTTGTTTTTTGTCTTCTTAATATTGTGAGTCTTCTAAACATATATCATGTACTTCCCTGCAGATAATGCTAAACTCTCTCCACAAGTATGAGCCCAGGATTCACATCGTTAGAGTCGGAGGGCCCCAGCGCATGATCACCAGTCACTCCTTCCCGGAAACCCAGTTCATTGCAGTAACAGCGTACCAGAATGAAGAGGTGAGAACACAGTTCTCCTGGAGTCGCGTGCCTTTAACCTGAAGGTCAAATTAAAAAAGGTGTTCGGCTGTTTTTTTTTTAAAATAGCCCTCACAGAAAGCCATCAAGTTTCTACGGCTTTGTCATCTTTAGGAGCACTTAATGCTTTTTAAATGTGGAAAAGTGGAAGACATTTGTTTAATTGCACTACTCAGTAACCTGTGTCACAAATTTGCCATGATTTTATAGGTCACAGAAACAGCATGGAAGAAATGTAAAAATATTTGCACTGAAGGCGATGAAATATTTCTATACTGCTGCCGCATCCGAAGTCTGGTGTTATTAGTCCAATGTCTGACCTTTCTGTTCTTTGCAGATCACGTCTCTCAAAATTAAATACAACCCATTTGCAAAGGCTTTCCTGGATGCAAAAGAACGGTACAATTCTTTTTTTTTTCATTATTAAATAACAATTTTTGTTGTACAACCTTGTTGCTTTATTTTCTTATTCCTTAACTGTTTCTCACTGTATCACTCTGTCTGTAGGAGTGATCACAAAGATATTCTGGATGATGTTGGGGACAATCAGCAGTCAGGATATTCACAAAGTAAGTCACAGGAAATAGAGCATTTATTTTAATATGTAAATATCACAAACTCTCTCATAATGTCATCAAGTAGTTTAAATTCTTATTAACCATAATTATAGTTAAACATTTGTTTGTTGGAGAAGTTGTATTAAGAACTTACACTTTATAATAGAGAAATTATACATGTATTTTGATTACCAGAAGAGTGAATGTTTTTTTTACAGACTTGTACCTTTTAATTGTGTACATGGAAATTTATGAAAGATCTACATGTGATAAACCTCTAAATGCTGCAGAAATAATAAAAATGTATTCCAGCGCTTATAGTACATAACACAGACAACGATTAGCAACCAGTGCAATTACTCCAGAAATGGGAAATTTATAAATATGACACTAGAAGAGGCAATGGATAAAAATGTATTCTGATTAAACAATCATTTAAATTAAATGCACACATTGTACTTGCAGTGACAGCAGTGGAGCGCAGTTTTTGCAGACTTGAAATGATCTTCTTCCCTCCCTTTCTGCCCAGTAGGTGGGTGGTTCATTCCAGGAACAGGATCTCTGTGCCCCCCGGCGAACCCTCACCCACAGTTTGGAAACCCGCTCACCCTGTCCTCCCCACACGGCTGCGATCGTTACTCCACCCTGAGGAATCACCGCTCGGCCCCGTACCCCAGCCCCTACGCTCACCGCAACAACTCCCCCAGTAAGTCTGAGACAGTGCTCAGAGAGACAGCCCTCTCCCTTCAGCACAAACCACAAAGTCCTGCAAGCACATCTTAGAATGTCTTGCATTCCAGCCTCCTTTGTGTGAGTCTCTGAGGTCATAAACAACACAACTTCGACTTGGGGTCAAACACAGACTCCTTGCCCCACAAGACGAGGTGTGTACTATCAAGTGGTGTGTTCTTTAAATGCTGGTCTTGTGGACTACACACTGTACAGTCTGTCACTTTTTGGGGAGGTTCTTGGCATTGTTTGATTCTATCTGCCATTATTCTACATTATTCTACAGAAAAACCAAATGTACTTAAATTACAAAAGTACGTCAAGCACATGGTGGAATAAGACTTTCTTATTCTTAAATTAACTAGAAAACAGACTCTGGAAGTCTGAATATATACAAAGCCAAGGCCACGCTAGCCTCCACCTATTGGGAGGGGGCACAAAATGGGTTTCAAAAATAGGAGAGGTGCCCAAAGATGGTTACATGATCCCTGCGTTTTTTCCCATGTTTTTGTCATCTTTGTTTTTTGCTTTTGGAATGGCAATGAGGCTAGAGCATTTCTGGTTTTTATTTAGCCATAATTTTAGGGAGGTGGCCTCCACCCTTAGCCTCCTCACCACTGGCCCAGAGACTGTCCAAGCTCACTAAACTCTGTTTAAGGACACAACTTGCCAGCCAGTTGGGATGTTCCACACATAATGAATTAAATTCCAATTTAATTGATCAAGATGTGCAGTATTGTTATAAGCATCAGGTATCATCAGGTTGGCACTCTTTTACATTTTACAGCAGGCTACACAGACAACTCCTCGGCCTGTCTCTCCATGCTTCCAGCCCATGACAACTGGTCCAGCCTCCAGGTGCCCACTCACTCCAGCATGCTGCCTATGGCCCACAGTACCAGCCCTTCTACCAGTTCCAGGTCTGTTTGGCTGAGCGTCACACCTCCCAGGCCTGCAGAGTGCTCTCCTGCTGTCCACCCCCACGCTAACAGGCCTTTCACTGGCTGTTTAATTGACCCTGTTTAGATTTTTATTACACATCCTTTTTAATTAAGATGGCACTAGTTGTAGACTTGCAGGAAATGGATTGTTTTGTTGTTGTTTTTTACCTAGAGTTGTATTTCTTTATTAGCTGTGAACACTGTAATTAGAGCAAGTGTACCAAAAAAGGCAACATCTTCATTTAATTTCACCAATGGCAGAATATTGAAATCATGGGGAATTTCTTATGTAGTATTAAACAAATACTCTATCAGCAGTAAGAAAAATATGTTAAAATCCAGGTTTGTGCAGTGTACTTCATCAGTAAGTTATGAAGTACTTGGGAGTATGTTAATTGGTTTTATTTTCTCTTTGTCACAACTATCCACTGGACAGAACCTCAGTTTTGGAAAAAAATATTTGAAATATTCTCGTACCCTAAATAGTTTTGTACTGTATAAGACTCTACTCTTTTGAAAACCACTGTAGTTTATAGTCTTAAACAGAAAGTTTTCCACCCTCCCCTTCAAAGTTTGTCACTAATTTATGGCCTGTAATAAACTCTGATTGTTCAACTTTTGTCTATTTGCCAATGATATCTTCTAAGTTAATTGAACCCTTGTAGTAGTCAAAATTTCTAGTGAAATTAACTAACTTAAGTTATGTGTTTTGAATACAGATTTTTCTGAAGCTCTCTAGAAGCCTATGGAGCCTATCTTAATTGGGGCCAGCAGGGGGTGCTCACCCTGTGGTCCATGTGGGTCCTAATGCCCCAGTATAGTGATGGGGACACTATACTGTAAACAGGCGCCGTCCTTCGGATGAGACGTAAAACCGAGGTCCTGACTCTCTGTGGTCATTAAAAATCCCAGGGCGCTTCTCGAAAAGAGTAGGGGTGTAACCCCGGCGTCCTGGACAAATTTCCAATTGGCCCTTACCAATCATGGCCTCCTAATAATCCCCTTCTATGAATTGGCTTCATTACTCTGTCTTCCCTACTGAGAGCTGATGTGTGGGGAGCGTTCTGGCGCACTATGGCTGCCGTCGCATCATCCAGGTGGATGCTGCACATTGGTGGTGGTGGAGGGGAGTCCCCATTACCTGTAAAGCGCTTTGAGTGGAGTGTCCAGAAAAGCGCTATATAAGTGTAAGCAATTATTATTATTATTATTATTAATTACTACTTTCTGGGACAAATGAGTGTTCAGTTCACTTAGTCAATATCGCTGTCAGATGAAGTGTAGTTAAACAAACAGTATTTGCTACCCTTACTAGTGAATAATATGGATGGAGCTCCAGAAACTTGCTTATGTCTGTCACTGTCGGTGGCTGTTCTTGTTTTTTCCTTGATGGTTGCTTTTCGATTTTATACTTAGTTTCTGATGAACGTCTTTGTTTCTCTTTTCCTGCACAGCCAGTATCCCAGTCTGTGGTCGGTCAGTAACAGCACCATCACCCCGGTGTCCCAGCCCGGAAACATGTCCAACGGGCTGGGCTCCCAGTTCCTCCGCGGCTCAACGGCACACTATCCGTCTCTCTCCCACCCTGTCACAGCGCCCTCTGCTGGCTCACCTCTGTATGACAGCGCGGCCCCCGCGGAGGTGCACGACCCTCAGTACGACACCTCGCCACACGCCCGGCTACCCCCTTCGTGGGCCTCTGTCACTCCGCCCTCGCTGTAGCCCAGTGGCCTCGGGCGCGACGCTCGGCTCCCTTCCACAGCCACAATCCAACACTTTTTTTTTTTTTTACAGCTGCATCAACAAGTGAGTTTTTTATTCAAATTCACATCAGGCTTGAGGCAAATGATCATCCCATAAAGGGAAAATAGTGCAACATATTATGCTCTTAGTTTAAATTATTTAATATGTAACATTTATGCAAGTGATAGAAATGTGTAAATAGTCTGTGTATTATTAAAAAAATAATTTCACTGTATGAAGACGGGGACGAATTAAATCGCATCTATGATGCAGTTTGTTTGGTTTCAAGCACAGGCATGCTTCTGGACTACACAAATGTGCTGCCTCTTTTCTACTGTGGCATGATATTACCTGTAGCTTTCTGCGTAGTGAACGCCTAACAGATGAGACAGCCCAAACAACCGTGTCTGTCTTGTGTGTCTTGTGTGGTGTAGAAACAGAAATATCTGCTAGGAGCACCTTGAGAAAACTGCTAATGTCTAAATGGAATGGAGATTTTTCCTCTTAAACTTCTCATACTTAAAGAATTTGCCTTTTTTTAACTAAAAGTTTAGGACGTCTTTACAAGCCTCGATGTGGCAATTTTTGTGTTCTTGGGTATTTTTTTCCTTGTGTGCAAACTGTATATACTTTTCATTCTCTTGTCTATATTGTAAATACTGATAAAATTGTGTTTATTATTGTTACCTCACATCTGGGGTTCACCGTGTAAATGTCCTATATTTGAAACTGGAGTTTGAAACACAGAAATTGGAACTGTATTTGCAATGTATTTGCATACTGATGTGAAGTAAAACATTACACCTTTGCTACAATCTTTGTGTATCACTGTATGGTTTGGAAATTAAAATTCCTTAATATTCCTAAAGGTATTTTTGTTTTTTCCAAGGAATGTTAGGGACTATTGTTCAGAGGACAATGGCATGTAAACCCTTGATTAACAACACAAAAATGTAATTATCAAATAATGAGAAATTACATTTGAGACCATCCATAGGTTGTGCACTATGGAGCAGAAGCAGAAGAGTGATTTATCCTTTGCGTGTCACAGGGTGCCAGAGGGATCGTGTTGTCTGAAGCCATTAGGGCTGTATTTGAAGCGAAGGTGCTGGGGTCACAGCTGGTTCATTTGCAAATGGCTGAGCTGGCACAAAGTGCACATGGGCTCTGTTTAACTCATCTGGAGGGGAATGTTCACTTCAGTCCTTCAGTGATAGTCCGCCAGACATCATCTACCCCAAACAGCCACCCGGTCTTAGGGAAGTTTGTTTCTGTGTGGCACGTCAAAATCAGAGGTATTTAGACCCCCCCAAAAGAGAGAGTGTTGAAATTTCTTCTGCAAATTTAAATGAAGGGTCACCATGGTGATGATGTCACTTAATTTTTCTTGCTCTCCAAAATAAGTTTGCTGACATCTAACACGACTGCTCCTGCACTCAGCAGGCTGTTGCTTTCTGGTCCATCTTCCTCTTGTAACTCCTCTTACCTTTGTCCTCTGTACAGAGGGAGATGTACTGTGTGTTGTTTTCCCATACATTTCTTAAACATGTGGCCAACATTTTACTGCCTTTTTGACAGAAGTAGAGAAGAAACTGCTTTTGATTCAGGCTGGAAATGTGTATTGTTTTCTATGTAAATGGTTGCTCTCTCAGAATAAGCGATTGTGGGTTAAATAGAAACCAAATTCAAGCAACACAGGTTGTTGGGTTATTTATGAACGGGATTATTTATCTGTATCCTGTGTTCAAATGCTCTACCGAACTGAGAACACGCATTACACAAGATGTTTTTGTGGGACAGCAGATTAATTGCTTTCTAAATACCTGAAAACTGCACCTCCTGCGCTGTACCTCCGTCTGTGCTAATGGTTAGCGGAATACTGCTTGAACATACACCACGTTCATTTTTTTTTCATTCTCTTACGCCAGATTGATCGTGTTTTGCTTTTTTATTTCGTGTCTTTAAGGGTATTCTGTATTCATGAGGAACCTCACTCAGTTTGAATTTGAATATCCCTGAAAGTTAACACTTCATCGAAAGCTACACAACAAAATGTCGAAAGCATTAGAGTAATTTTTAGAAAGATTTTGTGAACCGAGTAGATTGATCAATAATTGTGTCCCATTTTGCTTGCAGCATTCCTTGAGAAGTCTCGGGATCCAGACAAGGCTCTTTTAAGGAGGATATTTTTCACATGCTAAAAAAAAATCGGGGTTATTCCTACAGACCGGCGGAGCCTGCAGTTTTAATTATATGAAAAACTACTTGTTTGCAGAGCTATCCATCCATAACATTTCTGTCATGGGTCTGCACTTTTTTCTTTGCTGGTTACTGCTGGACCCTGGCTTAGAAAGTCCAGCACTGTGTACTTTCTTCTTATGAGCAAATTCTGCTACATAGGTGAGGAATTGCATCTATCTCTGCTGGCCGAGGTCCCAGGGGCGACTCTGCGACCAGGGGAAACTGAATGAACTCCTGACAAGACTCTTCAGGGCCGGACAGGGCGAAAAACTAGCGCAATTAACCTCCCGAGACCCACCTGTTAGAACATTTTAATTCACACATTCACGACAAAGACAGATGCCTTTTAAGTTAATAATAAACACATTTCGCAACGCTGCCTCATGAGCAGTGACGGTTAGTCGTGTGCGGTCATTATACCACGGTTGGAAAAAAAAAACTTTTTTTTTGGTCATTCGTATTTTCGGTCTTCGTTTTCTTCCAAGGACTCCGCATTTCAAAAAAGAGCCCTGAGAGGGATCACAACAGCGATCCTTGGGTACAACATAAATAATGTGTAGAATAATCGAACAAAGCACGACACATTTTTACGCAGTGCAGATTTAAACTTGGATTTCTAGCGTTAGTTTTAGTTTTCTATGAGGCTGATGTCACAACACAATGTCGGGTTTGGGAAAAATCACAGACGCCTTTCTTTGATCGAGCACAAAAAGGTCTTTTGCTTATTGAGGGGGTTTAGCAGTCAAGTTAGAAACGCTGCGTCGCGGTGTATCCAGATTTACCACAGCCTGTGTCTCCTAATTGCTGGGGTATCAGCGGCAGGGTATGGGGTTTCTGGTTGGAAGTGCTTTTCAAACTGAAATCAGGTGTGAAACTCTTCACTTGTTATTTAACGATAGACGGGGCTAAACGTCTCGAAATGTCACTAGAGCCAAACGGGACTTTTTTGTTTACAAAGTTCAGCTTCTTACGTAAAACAACGTACAAAGTTTAACTTTAAGATTGGGACTTGTACAACTCATAAAGATGAAATACATATAAAAAAGTAATTTGAAAGGCAAATAGGATCTTATTTAGAACCTAAAAAATTTAGGTTATTATTCAGAACCTAAGAACTTTCCTGAAAAAGCACAGGCGTCTTCAAATTATTCAGCGTAATATTTTTCACTCTTTTTAAGATACAACCACCCTCTTTATACAAAAGCATATGCTTAACGAAATCTTGTTAACAGCAAGACAATAAATCACAACATCAATCCCTTCCCGAGGCCACATAGGAAAGAGCAGTGATTCGGACACTGTGTTTAAGTGACGCGATGTTACTTCTAATCAGGACTATTTTATTCTAAAACTTCACATCCTTATTTATAATAACAAATCAAATGTAATAATATACACTCCATATACTTTTTTTATTTAACATGTACACATTCACTGAAAATCCTAGATGATAGAACTCTCAACATTGCGGCTTTTAATCACTAATGAGAAAAGGTTACAAACAGAAAGTTTTCAAACCTGCCTCGATGTAAATAGTTGTTCGTCGAGATTGTTCGCAGTAAAAAGTCATTTTCCTTATCGCATTTGTAAAGACGTTGATCGCCATCTAGTGGAAAGAAAACCTGTATAAACAAGTGAAATAGTTGTGCGATTAATGCTGCGATACTGCGGTGAATGTGAGGACACACAACAAATACCTGCGTATATCCTGGGTTATTTTTACCTTCAGATTGTTTCCCTGCCCGGTATACAAATTATCTCTGCTGAAATACTTTTGCCTTCAGGAAAAAAATAATAATTGGGGGTCTCTATTCGCGTATAAATGACCTGTATGAGCTAATATGGACTCATTGAGTACTGAAGTCTTTTTACCTTCAGGAGCTCTTCTCTGAAATATTTGGCATCCCTCCAGGGAAAAAAAAACGTGGGACCTTTGATTAGAGCCATTATTTGTATAGGTATATTGTTATACAGTTTTCCCCTGTAATTGACGTCTTATCGTTTTCAGTCATGTAATTTTTATAAAGTATGATTCCATGGTAACGAGGTGTATTCTTTCTTTTCCAGCGGGTTGGATAGCACATATCCTGGTGATACGGAATTTGTCATTAACGATTGGACAGGCGAAGGACGAACGCAATCTGATTTTGCACAATACATTTCAACCGAATCTCATCTCTTTTTTAAGTGTAGGTTACAGGCGAGGTTGAAATCTAGAGAGTCGAAGATTTTATATCATGAAGTGCTGCGATTTTACCACCTTCAAGAGTAGTCCAGAGTAAAAAGCATCATGTAATGCATTTTATATTCACGTACACGAAGCCGAAAACATCGAAGTGTTTCTTCTGATTCGTGTGCAGTATTGGCGTTTTCTAAACTCACAGCAGGTGGCGCAAGATCTCAGAGCCTCTCAAATCTGCCAAACTGCCCAGCACAAGAGGGTTGGTTAATTGATCATGTATTTGGAAATGTGTAGCTTTAAGTACAAATAGAAAATAGAAATAGAGTTATCTGTGTTCTTCTTGGATTTTTAAAGCATTTTGCATTGCCAGAATGTCTTTAACTGTACTTAAAAAAGTGATGTTTAATATGATGAGTAGAGCGAAAATGATGGAAAAACGCCTGTCCCCGTTGCTACTAACTCTTGTAACGTCTTGGAAGGACGATAGGCCAACAATTGTCTGTCTCCTTCATCAAGTGCCAATTGTTTTCAGACAATGAACTCCTTTTCAGTTCATTTGATTCATCTCACGGGGACAGCTGAGTGGTGCCGTAGTTAGTTAGCTGTGCTGCCAGGCAGTGCTTGGGGTCCTGGGCTCAATTCCTGGGGTGCTGTCTGTGTGGAGTTTGTATATTTGCCCTCTAGGTTTGTGTGGGTGTCCTCTAGGTGCTCTGGGTCCTCTAGGTGCTGTGTTCCGCCCCACAGTCCAGGCGGACTGGTAGGTTAACTGGCGTCTGGAAACGATGGCCCCTGGTGTGTGGAGTGTGTACCCTGCGATGGACTATTGTCTCGTCCCGGGAGTATCGTGTTCGCACACATTGCCTAGGCGAATAGGCTCTGGCTTCCCCCACAACCCGTACTGGATACAATGGTCAGATACTGGATGGATGGTCAATCTACTCGCGTGCAGGAAATCTAGAGAAGACGTGGAGCTCCCCACCACCTTGCCAAGGGGACAAGGAGGAAATGACTTGCCACATCCCTCACATGGTTAAAACAGAGCGTACTGTTTTGCGAACAAGATACCACACAATGGGAAATGCTGTTTTCAACTCAAGTTACATAATGACAATAAGAAGGTAGGATACCAGAAGAAGAGGCTGCAGTTTATTCTGCTGATGACTGACTGACAGTCCGTGTTGCTGAATACCAGGTGAAGGACAGGCTACCACTTCTGATGCGGAAAAGCAGCCTTTTGTTATTGTGTAAGAAATCGACGCAGTAAGGACAGGGAACATTCTTAGCTCTGAAAGCAAAGGTCAGCATAAAACTCTAGTGCAATGAGATTGTATTGGAGCCAGACGTAGAATTCATTCTCAAGACCGTCAAAAATATATGAGATGAAAATAGAAGGTAAATCTCTGGTTCTTGCCTAATTATTTGGCCAGATTACTTCAGTACATTTGCAAAATGCTTTTTACAGTTTACTCATGGTTTTTGCATACATAAAGCATAACATTATTGATAGTGATATGTCCCCTCTACTACCGAAAAGATTCTGATGTCCTGAATATTGTCTTATGTGTTTTTGAGTGGTTTTGTTGCAATTGCGTAGTTCGAGTGGAAAACAAAACATTGGCTGCGAGCATATCAGGATTCTGTTGTTCGTCTGTTGTCACTGCTGACAGTGAATCCGTTTTTCACTGTCAATATGTCAGCTTTTTATGGGAGTGCTAATTATTTATGTTACAGATTATAACAGGGAAATAAACAGGATTACTAAGAGTACAGTGTCGGCTGTGGTATAGACTAGGCACCTGCACTTCACACAACTGTACGAGGGCAAAAGAGGTGATATTTCTGAAAGCCAGACACTTCTAGGAGTCGGCAGAGCTGTAGATCGGAGAGACTGTAAAAGACCAACCGGGACGTTTTCACGCAACACACGCAAGCAGAGTGTAATGATGTACAGCTCAACAGTCAAGTCCACCATTGCATACGTCAATACGAGGTCGGTATTTTGGCAGATGAAGTCTTGTTAATTTCACATCATCGAATGACTGGAGCTTTTAGTTTACTTGCACCAAACCCTCGAGTTTAAACCGCCTGTAGTGTTTGTAATCTGGATTTCTTGTTCAAGAACAGTGCAGCAAATTGCATTTGCTGGTGAAGAGGACGGATTTCATGCGAGCCTGATCTTATGAAAATAAAAGTACTTTAGGCGCTTAAAACCCGGCCGTCGTGATTGCCCTAGATATAAAATCCAAACGTTTTAAACGCTATTGAGGTCAACAAACATCTGTCCGTGAGGGGGAAAGGGGTTGAATTAGAAACGAGCATTCAAGTATCAAGCGACTTTTTCTAGTCTTTCTCACTTTCACTGAGGGTGTTCAACAGATAAGAATTGCTCCTAACACAAAAAGACCACAGTAACATTAAAATTAGCGATGTGAATGCGATCTTTCCGTATTTTGTGAATACATTTTAAAGTACGTTTTTGCACTAGGGAAATCTGTAGAACAATGGCTTTAGTGGAAAACATCGTTAGATATATCTATAGCATATTTTTTTTGTACCGTCAAACAAGGAAACATTAAAAAGATTTAAAAAACTATCAAGCATATTGGGATATATTATGACATAATATAAACTCGAATCTACCATGGACAAATGCTACTATGATCAAAAAGAAAGCACCCCTTTTGTGCTAGAGATACTGTAAAAGCTAGGACACGCAGTCAATAGATCTTGGACTTTCAAATAAGGGCGCCACGGTGGTGCAGTGGTTGGTATTGTAGCATCGCTGCAGTGCGGGAGCCCGGGTCTAATTCCTGAGGTGTTATGTGTGGAGTTCGTGTGTTCCCCGCGTGTTCGCGTGGGTTTGCCGTGTGCTCCGGTTTCCTTCTACAAAGATCTACTGGTAAATCACCGGGCTTCTGGGAAAATTGACGGTGGGGTGAGTTTGTCTCGATGTGTGCCCTGCAGTGGACTTGCTTCAAGTCCAGGGTGTCCCCTGTCTTATGCCCGTTGCTTCCCGGGATAGACTCTGGGTCCCACTGCATCCCTGTATTGGATAAAGCGTTGATAAAATGGAAAACCGATGGATGGACTAGAAGTACCCCGTCTCCATTTACTTGTTTTCCTGCAGGATGGAAGTTACAAGTTTTACACCATGATATAAATGTGCTTGCAAGCCATGAAACATCCAACTAGACTATTTTTCAGTCATATTTCATGCAGCTTTCCTGCAAATAGTATCAGACCCTTGTTTATCGCTTCTAATAGATTTTTTTTTCCTTACTCGCTCTCTCTCACAGGCCGTAGCAAAAAGAAAATGTCGTTTTGTGCCAGCAATGAGATGGCTGAAGGCTTGGATTTTTTGTGTTCCCTGTTCTGCTCCCCCCCTTCTCATTTTTTTTAAAATAATCCCATTAGGATCCTATTGAAAAAAAAGCCCCTTCTGTCAAAGCGGGAGCATTGACGCAAGCAGCTCTGACGTCAGCAACTGCAGTGAATGAGAGAGCGAAGCGCGTGTTTGCCTACAGAAAACACTCCGGGCGTCACTGGCATAAATGAAACGGCCAAAATGAAAGCGAAAAAATCTACATAAACCCCTCCAGCTCACAGAGGGAGGGAGATTCAACAAAGGTTCATAAAATATACAAATTATAAGATAGTACCTTACAAGGTAGATGTGCTACTAAATACGAATTCGTGGAATGCGTTCAGTTAAGCTGAATGAAAGGAAATTAAAAAAAGGAGGTGAAGGAGACATTCGTGTCCCAACAAGAATTTTCCAGACACAATAAAAATCATGCTTGCGTTGGTTTTGCGCAATTAAATATAACTAGTAATGCTGTGGTTTCATTACTAGTTATATTTAATTGTCGAAATGAATTTCCTTTTCATAATGCAAAAAATGAACCTTTGCTGTAGAGCTTGTCGTGTTGCGGTAACGAGGCACAAGTTCTGAACAAAATGTGGGGCTCAAACGCTTCCTTTTACGATGAAGGCATCACGGAGGTTTACAATGGGTATGAGGTGGCTTCAGCTCGGTATAGGTCATGTTTCTTCTTCCAGTGGTGCTTGATGTTGCCCCTTTGGTGTTTTTCTGACACCTTTATTTTGTTGTTCCCTGCTTAGTTTGATCATAGTGAAGAGGGCTGCAGGTGTATGTCCTGATAAAACAGTCTCACATTGTGCATCTTTGTCTGCTAGCCGAAGAACAATTGAGCATACATTTTAAATTCTTACAGATCCAGCAATTAGCAGTGACGTTGTTCGGATGGACTGTAAGCTAAGCATGGGATGCGTGATGGCCGATTGAACTGCATGCAAGGAACAGAGTAATTTTGCTAGAAAATAAATCTTGGCAGTGTATTCCTTAGTTAAACACAGGGTACTTCAGCTCAATGGGTGTGTGCAGCACAACCATTGGAAACGTTTGTTGTCAAGGTTCATTATACACGTGCTTGAAGGGTTTGAGGGCATCTGAAGCAAAACAGTGGATAAATCATGCCACACAATTCATCAACATCCCCAGTAAACCCGACATGTTTCTGTTTGGCATCATGTGAGAATGATGAGCAAAATAGTCTGTATTTTATACCATCACGATGAACCTTTCTGAGTCATATACCGGTTTTCATCCTGTGATAACAAACGCATTATCCCTGGTGCTTTCAAGAAGTTGAATTCCCAAGTCAATAAAATGTGTGCTTGCTGAATTCCATCTCCCGTCCTTCGTTTTTTCCTCACATTCTTTGCAGCTGCTCCTATGGGCTATAATAAGCACCGACATTTTGTGTTGTATACAGTCAAAATTTTATTTTTAAACCAATAGATATCTACAGATATCTGGACAGTACTGTTAGATCAGAGGTTTGTTTAGGACTTCGGCACCTTAAAGCAACCACGAAATTCGGTGATTCATTCATTTATTTATTTATACCTTGTTATATAGCGGGACAAGCATGCGAGTCTTTACCTTGCAGGTCACGTATGTTGCAAAATACATATGAGCAACTTCTTATTCAAAAGCGCATGATTACAACTGCCACATTAAAGAAATTGGCAACAAGTGATTCCATTGTTAAAAACCTGTATCTGCCATATGGATCCGTTAAATTCAATGTCTTAATTTTTGTGCCAATGTGTTTTAACCGATTTTAAATCCAAAGAACACTAGATAAACGTTCTGAACGAATAATAAAAAAAAAACAGGCGCCTTTGACATCATGACAGATGGGTGTAGAAGAACAATAGTTTCGCGAATAACAATCTTTTGCAGACACGACTGAAGTGAAGTGGAAACCGACGAACCGCAGCTGTCGAGATGCGACCACCATTGCTACACCGCGACCATACCCTGCCTCTGCTTTTTGCTTCGAGAACGAGCTCTTTCGTACATCTACTGTATAGAATTGTGTGGCATTCAGGAGGGGGCGGAAACACGAAAATAGCATCTTATGGACGTAATTTCACAAATCCATGTAGAAATCAGATGCACCACCTTGACAAGAACAATAAACGTCTCGTCTGATTTTAAAGACACGATTTACTGTCATAAAAAACATTGCAATCAGTCTATACTCGCTTTATTAATCTTAGCAAAATGAATTAATGAAAGGCGATTGATACATCTTCTATTCCAAGCTTTTATTGGTGTGTGTGTGTGTGTCACTAATTAACTTGGAGCGCAATTTATTTAAAGGTCGAGGTTGCTTGCGTAGGATAAGATGGGTTATCATTTGAGCGAATTTGAATTGCAGCCTTGGCACCGTTTGCAAGGGAGCTACTGACGTCATCGCCTCCTTCTGGACGTGAGATCCGCTCAAGTACTGCTGGACCCCCTGTTTACAGCAAACTCCTAAGTTACACGGTGCTGCCACAAAAGGCAGGCTACACTGGGCTTGGTGTTAAATATAGAAAACATCGCCGTGAACATTTCGCAGAAAATTACTGAGACAGTCAGATGTTGAACCATGCCAATCTGGTCGCTTTACATCTCCCTAGCAACTGGATTAAGAAGTTTTATGAAGACGCTACCAAAGGCAAGCAGAGCTTCTTTAACGCGTCGGGGGGCTGAGGATTTCTGTATTAAAGTGAAGGTACTGTCTTCAGACTTTACAGCACTTAAGTGGTATTCTGGTTTGAAACGGGAATAGGTACCCGATGAAATTCTCGCCTCTACAGATGCTGACAGCTGCTGTCACCTAACACTTCTCTGGGTACAGTATGTGACACGGCAATAGTGGTGCAGGCATTCCAGTGTCAGGCTGGAACACTTTTATCTTTTTTTCCTCTTGTACAGCTTTTGAGCCTGTGATCTTTTTAATGTTCAGGACAGTGCCGTTTCTTATATGCTCAATTAACGCTTTAATTTGCGAAGACTGTATTGCAAGTGTCAGTCTGCATGGATATTTGTCCCCCGTGTGCGTCTGAGTGTTGGATTCCAGCTGGTTCTCTGCCAGCCTTGCAAATGACTTTAATGAAAATACTGCCGTTGGAGACTGAAATTAAACCGCTGACCCCAACGCTGCCTCTCCTGCCGGCGATAAGAGGGCTAGCGTTTCTCCGCTCTTTGACTCTAATGCACACTTCTACGCAAAATGCTGTTCATCTGAATCTCGGACACACGTGATCCTCAAATTGTGCAGTATTCTTCATTTGCTAAGCAACAATCCTAAGCGGTTTTTTTTTCTTTTCCTAAAGAAAAATGTTTTTTTCCCTGTATGTATATCTCGAAACTCCACCTCAGCGTCTGAGACTGCCTTGGATACAGCAGTCTGGTACCCGCAACACCTAGCAACTTTTTTCCTCCTCGCGTTCGGTTGGGGGAGTAAACTACACCAGAAGAGAGCGGAGAGAGCTGAGGGGATTGTGGTTTGTTGGGATTTCTGCACTAGTCCCTGCCTATTACATGCACTTGATCGGCAGCCAGTTGAAAGTGTCTCGATTTCAACCGATTCCCGACTGTCACCTTAGAACGAAATAAAGCTCTTCGAAGCGAAATATTAACCCAATGTCGAGGAAACGAAAAACTCCAGATGGTGAACCAGATATCGCGAATGACGAGGGGTCTCCACGCGCGAGCGGGAGTGAACAAGGTAAGAACTCCAGTGTCGCTGCTACAAAACATGACTGTGAAAGCTTAGTAACAGATTTGCCTGGTTTCTGGAAAGGGGTGATTGGATACATGTGGAATCCATCTCAACAACGAGCCATTCAAGAAATCATGCCTGCTTTGATCCACGAAAATAATGCAATTTACATATTCATACCCAGTAACTCTTAATATTTTCTCACATAGACAAAGCATAAAAGTTATTAATGCGTGCTGCATTCAGAGTGAAAATCATCGTTGCGATATGTGTAAAGGAAACTGAAAAAAGAGAAACATGAAACCAGTAAACCCATATTAACAAGTCAAGATTAAGTAAGTTTAAACTCGCGTGCATGTGATGCATATGAATGCTTTCTGGAAGGAAAATGTGGAGACGTCACTTAATTACGTCATCCTGGTTTTGGAAATGTAATAACATTTGAAAAGTCCTTTCTTCAGCACAGTGTGTTCAGCCGATTTGACAAACTGGGCTCTCTTTGTTCTGCCCAGATAGATGGGTACACTTGTGAGATCATTTCAATAAATGTCATTTTAGCAAAAGAAAAAAATAATGTAGAATGTAAGAAAATATTCTAAAAATCTACAATCTAGTTTTAGATAGGTTTATCTGTATTACACCGATTTTATCTAGGAAGTTGGGTGACGATTTTTGTTGCAATATTTAAGCATTTCTAACCTTGATATGTCAGATGGAGTAACAGCATTGCAACACAAATAACGACCTTCATCATTGTGTTAATGAGAAAATAACTATAGCTCAGTTGCAAAGAGATCATTTAAAAAAATGTTTTGGAACCCAAATACCAAGGCCTTACTGGGCCTGATTGAAAAGGCACATGACAATAAAACGAAATGGCACACGCATCAATTTTTTCCAAGAGACATGCCAGTGTAGTGTATGTTTTGAGGCACAGTAGATAGTTTTAGCATATTTTCCAATGGGTGAAAATGGTGAAGAGAAAGACATAATGTTCAGGTTATTAATCCACTCAAACAGGACACCTAAAAAAGGGTTGTGGGACCTTATGAAGACATAATGGTGGCATACTGTAGGTACCTATGGATGAAATGCTGTTTAAATAAGGGTAGAGGAGAAAAATGTCTCACTGATTTATACAATCAAATATGTGTAGGTGTAGTGTATATGCAACTCCCATGTTACATATAAAGCATTCAATGTCATCTTTCTTTTGCTTCCATGTTATCACATGTGACAGTTTTCATCATTTTCATCACATTTTATTTTGCGAGTTATATACCTATAAAAAGCACATAAAAGGTGTTAGTATCTTTATTTGCAAAGAAAAATCAAGGCCTGTCTGTGCCTAGCTGGGATTGGTATCTCATGGTGTAGTGACAGCTTCTGCAATGCAATTGCGTAACATTGTGATATTCATCACAGAAAAGGAACATTTCTAGAGCAGCAATATCACGTTTTTGTTTCTATGTTTTGCCTCTAGATTTTTGAGAACTATGTCATTTTACATAATTTAGCATATTGCACCAAAAAATGTATTTCTGAACTAAATTTCTAAATACTGATTTTTATTGGAAACAAGATTGAACATTCTAATCAACAACACTGAAGCCTGTTCTTCTTTACAGATGTACTGTAAATTAAAGAGAACACACAACCTTCAAATGAGGTTTCAATCAGCCCTAAGCTTATACAATTATAAGCTATAAGCCTATGGCTAAATTTTCATTGAAATCTATGTGCTGTACTTTATTACATTTTGCAGGAAGTAATATTTTAGAGAACCGTCTAGTTTTCTGTTTTACCTGATTTTACTTTTTGCAGTACAAGTGCCCTTTAACACTGTCTAAGGAACAACAAATCAATGCTTACAAATGAAAATCCATTTGGCCCATCTGGTAGATTTGATAGGATCCCTGATCTAAGGATTTCATCCACTAACCTGAAAGAGGCTTGTTCCACACTCCCGCAGTCCTTTTTGTAAAGAATGGCCTCTTGTTCTGTTTTTAACACACTTCCTCTTAGTTTCTACTTGCGTCCCCTAGTTTGTTTGTCACAGCTGACTTTGAAAAAGCTGGGTTGACTTTCTTAATACTGTACCTTGGAGGACACTGAATACTGTAAATTGAATCAAGAACCCGCATAGTTTTCTCTGTTCAGTTCAATGTTCAAGACAAAGGTTCAGTTTTTTTTCGGAGATATGTTTAGGTCAAATAATATATCTGGTTGCATTTATCAGGACTGGTTCCAGAGCAGCAATATCATCATCTCTTTGTGATGTGGTGAACAAAATTGTGCAAAAAATTGAGATCTTAGTAGTGTATTGTACAGATTGTACAAATTCTACGCTATAATTAAATATCCTATTATTTTTTCTCTATTTTTTATTGCTTCTCCACGTTGTCTAGAAGATGGAAATGATCACCATCCCTAAGACGTTTTCAATCAGAGCCTCATCAAGTTCAATGTTTCATGAAAGTCAAACTCAGAGTACTAGTATCAACAATGTGGTAGTATGTTCAAGATTCCAATTTCATCTGCATGTAAAAATGTAAGGCTTGATCATTGCTATACAATACTCCAGGTATTCTAGAGCCTATTAAAGGGTTCTGTCAAATCAGTAAAAAGTATTGCAATTGACTTGCAGATATATTCATTATTTATTACACCTGTCACAATAATTGAATTGTGATTCCTAAATACAGATTTTGACTGTTGTGGCAAAGCAAAAAAGAAAAGAGTAAAAGTACACGGGTGATGTGTGTATACTCGACTGTGCATGAGGCCTGTCTGGTCCGAGTGCGAGTCTGTGAGGGATGTGAAATCAGTGTGATCAGGTGTATCAGCTGCAAGCTATTCGTGTTTAAAAAATAGAACAGGGACACATCTTAGATATTACGCTACCCGGAAGTTGTGTCATTATTTTGGTTGTTTTTTGGACAAGAGATTCATTGGGTGGATTTCTCCCTGTTCTTTTCCATTTTCAGCGACACCTATTTATTTCTTTTGTCATATTCTTTATCCATCCATTTTCTCAGCCCTTCTTCTAATTCAGGGTTGCGGTGGAGCCAGAGCCAATACCAGCAAGCTAGAGGCACAAGGCAGGGTACACCCTGGACAGGGCACCAGCCCATTGGAGGGCAGGCAGACAGATGCAAACCCAGACATGCACACACTCACACCCAGGGGCAGTTTTCCCAGAAGCCAGTTGACCTACATGTACCAGCAGGACTTGCATGTCTTGGGATTGTGATAGGAAACCAGAGCCCTGGTCCTGAATTGAACCCAGGGCCCCAACGCTGCGAGGTAGCAATGCCAACCACTGCGCCAGTCTGCTGCTGCATCTTCTTTAGCATTTAAAATAACTGACAAAGACTCTCACGTTTCATCTCTTCCTAACATTTTCTTTTGAAAATCTCATGTGCTGCTTATAGTAGCAATGTGGAGGAGTGGTTAGGAATCTGGACAGAGGAGTATAAGGCTGTAGGTTTGGGTATTGGTTGGAGATCTACTGTTTCATTATTATGAGAGAGGGGCTATATGAGATTAGTTTTCTTTCAGAAAAATCTATTCACGTTTACTTCTAACACAAAGTATGTTTATTAGCATCACACATTTTACTGAGATGAGAAAACCCCATATGACCCATAAGCTATAATATGTTTATTTCAAGATCTGTTTTGAATTCTGAAGTAAAGGCATCAGGTATTTTCGTCAGTGATTGAAAAAAGGCTTCTTTAATCACAATTGTAATATCTGAACTTTTCTTGTTGTGACAGTAGTTTGGTAGTCTTGAAGTATATAAAACCTAGACTCACAATGTTTTGTTTTGGTAGAATATACACTTGTATGGCTTTCACTGTGGATATGTTTCCATAATGTGACACTTATCACTGTATTCTTGACTGGAGTAAAAATTAGATGGAAAAATTCTGTACATCTCGTTTCTGTGCAGCAGTGACCCAGGACATGGTGAGCAGATGTGAGCTGGTAGTGACTTCAGAGAGAAACATGCCACTCGTCCAGCAGGTGTGGAGCTCACTGCATATCAAAATGTTATGGATTCCAAATTGTAATGGTCAGTATGAGTAATGGCTATAGAGCATACAAATTGCCAGGATATTGAAATTAATTATTAACTTATTGATCTGACTTTCTCTTTGTTAATTGCTGTAATAGAATATAACAGTATGATTAAAGTATGATTATTATTCATTTATTTGGCTCACACTTACTGTACATCCAACATGGCTTAAATTTGCACCCATGTTTACAGGTGGGTATTTTCCTGGAGGAATGTGTGTGTAGTACTTTGTTTAAGGGTACAACAGCAATGTCTTACCTGGGAATTCAACCCACAGTCACCCAGTTGTAAATCCAGAACCCTGGGCGTTTCTCACACAGCAGCAACAAGGAAAAAGAAATGGAATGTTTCTTCTGAAGTCTTGCTTATACTAGCATTGCTGGTAAATTTGAAAAATATTGAATTTTGCTATTAAAATGTTGTTAGGTTATCAATAAAAATAGGACAATTTAAGTGATGGTTTAATTAGAGTGACCTTCCAAACAAACTAGAAACCATCTTGAATTTACAGGGTCAGATTATTTGTCTGTCACAAACGACAAAAAATAGGAAATCTGTTTCTGATTTGGATGTTTATTTTTCTGCCAGACATCTTTGCTTCTATCTAGTTAAATTCTGTCATGAAGTACTGTGTTTGTAAGTTGCGGATGGTGGGCAGGTTATCTGATTTTGGCCTGAGGGAATCTATGCATTAGCTCCTGCTGCACACTTCCTTAAAATGGAACCTCCCCAGTTCTACATCATAGTACAGTGGCATTCACTATGTTGCTTGGGGGAAAACAGACTGAGTTAGTGGCAAAGCCAGGGTTTGAACTGGGAGTATCTTGGAATCAAGTCAATTGTCAGTGGATCGTCTGGCATTTTTAAAGAAAAATTTAATATTTTTCAAAGTATACAACATCAAGAGAATTTGCATATAAGTACTACACATGGCAGTGGTGTGCAGTGTACTTTCAAGTAAAGTCATGTAGGAATAACCTGTTAATGCATTTGACCATCTGCAAGCTTAAAATGTAAATTTGCTGTGGGATATATACGCAGACTAATATTACTCACATCGTTCAAATCCATGTGTCGTCGATCTTCTTCACAAAGTCTTCTATATCTGCGTTATAAATCTTCTTCTAGCCTTTCAGTTCGTGAAGTTTCTTATTTTTAATTAACATAACCTCTACCCTAGACTGAGGTGATGAGCAGTTTGAATTTGTAGATGTAGAGGTATTCTGTGCAGGTACTAATATAACTGTCCCGCTTTTTTCATTCTGCATGACTTCAGCTATTTCGCTGACGCCCCAATACAGTATTGGAAGTGCTGATATAGCATGCTGAGCTCACGCAGTATGGCAGGAAAGTAGAAGTGCATACTGCAATGTTAGTGTGAACTAGATTAGTGCCCCAATGTTGCCTATACCTCACACGATAGAAGGAAAAATGATCTAATCAAATTCTGTTGGGTAGAAATATACAGCTGCATGTTAATATCAATTTGAGTTCTGGCTGGTCATGCAACTTATGACTTGCATGCTTTGACTGCACGCACAGCACAGTACAGATAACAAGATCTTTGGACTGCTCCAAGTGGCTCATCCACTAAAGATGTTCTCCCAGAATTCAGGATCAACCTTACACTCCAGACAATTCGGGTTGAATCCTGGGTAAAGTCATCAACTGACTGTGTATTGGATTCACAAAGCAGTATTACACAATTGACTGTGCGCTGTCTACGCTGAGTAGGCCTGAGGTGGTCCAGAGTGACTCCAGAGACCGTCAGTGCATCTGCAAGCTTGCAGTGCTAGCAGTGAGAAGTGCTCCACTCCTCCAGTCAGTTTGGAGCTCAGTCATTGTATGAAGGTAGGCACATTGGAGGGGTTTGTACATAGGCCATCTTTCTCCCTTATGGTAAAAGCTTTGAGTGGTAAGTAGATTAGTGATTTGTGGTTTTCAATGTCAGTAAGATATAAAGGCTGGCATCCAACATATCCAACAATGATATTCAGTTATTAAGTGCAATACATGTCATGCTCATAACACTAAGATCTGTCTTCTAAATCAACTTGACCTCATCTAGCCATGCAAGTGGTAACTAAGATATGTAGTGAATGAAATGATTTAAGATCCAAAAAGAAAATAATTCTACAGCTCCCAAGACTTCAAAGCTTCCATGTCCTCTGCCTGAAGTTAAATAATACAACAAACAGTGTTTATTACTTAGTTTGTCACAGTTTGGTTAAATTTGGATCTTGTTAGAATGAGAACAACATTCTAAAACATAACTACCAATACAGCATTGCTTATTTGCCTGTTTGAAACCTTCAGCTTTTTGTGCTCCAAATGGTTTGCATCATCAGTGGCTGAAAATGCCTCTATTTAAAAAAATGAAAAGGATGAAAACGATGATGTAATCACAGCCCATCAGCCTCCATCCTGTAGAACAGAATTGCAGGATGTAAACAAAACAGGGAAACAGTCAATCTTTCAGTTTACAGTAATTATCTTTTTCAGGGTTTCTGCTATGCCAAAGTTTACAATAAGTGTGATCACATGTTTGAAGAGTGCATAGTTATTTATGCACATAACAAAGGAGAAACAGTTGTGAGTGCTTGAATTGGCCATAGTATAACTTTCTGTGACAATTAAAGTAGATATCAGAGAACTAATAATTTAATCAACTTCATTACGTTTGCATAGGAATGAAAAAATGAAAGGGTTTTGCCTACATAGCTTTCCTTTTTGCCATGAAATACACCAAATGAGGAGATAAATTATCTCAGAATCTTAACATTTCAGGTTTTGATGTTTCAAGTTATGAGAACATTAACTCTGCTGTTTTTGGAAATCAGGGAGTATGCAGTCACAGGCTCGCAGCAGGCAATGGTTAAAGGTGTTACCCTATCATTAAGTCAGGTTCTTCTTCACCTTTATATATAGATCTTATTACATCTACTACATTCACCCCGTATTTACACGTAGTTCATGATGTCAGTCCTGTGTATACTTCCAAACCATATTTACTTGTATTTTTGCACTGTGAATTGCAGTAAGAAAAAAGACACTAAAAAGAGATTTGAAGGTGTGACATGAATTATTCATGGTCTTCAAGTCGGAAACATTAAAAAGTAGAAAAAACAGCAGTATATAAGAAATGTTTGACTGATTTTTATTCAACTGTTGCTTCCCAGCTTATATCACTCTGCTTCATTTAGATTGTATACTACACAGTACTATTACATAAATAACAGTGCCTATATATTGTCCATCCATCCATTTTCTAACTGCTTCAGAGCCTGTGCCTCTCCCAGCAAGCAATGGGCACAAGGCAGGATACAGGCTGGGCAGGACACCAGCCCGTCAGGGGCAGATACACAGACACAAAAACGTGCATCCTTGAAGAAAACAGCAGACTTGGATCAAGTTGATCCAGCCATAAGTGTTTAGAGGCCGTGCTTGATGGATAAACACACACCAGCAGGGAGCACAATTCAGGATGCAACAAGCTATTAAACAGAAGGAACAGATTCCCTTTGTTGTGAGAAGATCAGAGAGTGTTTTCATGTCTCCATGGACATCAGTAAACATCTCTTGGAAACAATGCTATGATCATGTTACCACTGAAATAATGGGTGGCAATATATGTATGAGTACAAGTAATAGGTTTATTCCATGCTGAAAAAAAGAAGAAAGAGAACACAACGTTTCGGCCGTGGAGCCTTCTTCAGGTGTGAGAGAGACAGGGCAGTAGGCAAAGGTAAAGGCAACTTTTATTCCATGCTTTTTTCAGCATGGAATAAACCTATTACTTGTTCATTTGCAGCCTACGCATGCTGACGCAGCTCCCCACCTGAACTACTATGTATGAGTACACTGTACTGTCCTCTTTTGGAAACACTATGTGCATAGGGACCTGTTGAAGACAATATTATTCAATATTATTCACTCCATTTATACACCAATAGCCTTTATCTCTGCAACAATACATTTCTTTTTAAATATCCTACAGACATTTGATATGTACTGTAAGTGTAAGTTATCTTCATATTCATCATTATTCATTCATGTCTGTGCAATGAAGGTAGAAGGCAAAATACAGGGAGTTTCTTCTTCTAAACCGACAGTGTATTCCAGCCCATGCATTTTCCTTATCATGGGTGTGACTGTGGCCTTTATGTTTGAAAATGAGACCCCTGTGTCTGCTTGTGAATGGAGCAGAGATGATGGGCGTTGAGTGAACGTGGCCAGTCAGACTCATCACACTCTTGATTGCTGCTGGTGGTCAGAGGCAGGTTTAATTCTCCACATTGACATCAACAGCAGGAACCATGTTTAACCATTAAAAATGAACAAGTTTAAAAATGCTCTTTCTTGCTGTTTTTGAGCAATTGTTCAGGACAAAACTGTAGGTCCTTACCGATTTAGACTTTAAGTATACTTCTTTTTGAACTGAAAACAATTCAATTAATTCAAGTCATTACATGGTATTACTTTGCTTTGTGCAGTTAACTACCCGGTTACAATGATATGGACGCCTCCTACCAACGGGGAAACTGTTTATGTTTTCAAATTTCACACCCACCTTGTCTCTCTTTGTTTGAAATTGAATATTGATGTGTGTCAAACACCAAACCACCCAAAGTTACTATGTGATCAAAATAATATAGGCACATTTTAAATATACTTGTTTAACTCCTTTTTATAGAGCCATTGCTTAAACATTCCACCTGGAAAACGTCTATGAAAGATTTGTAATACGTGCCTGAGTGCTGTCTTGCTGTGTTTTTGTTAGTCTTAGCTCAGAAGGAGAGTGCTGGTGTGAAGTGCAGCTGACCCGGAATCACACCGTTTGCTCTATCGACTGCCTCTCTTGTTTAAACAGCCCATTCTGCATTACTCATAGTAAAGTCAATAGTTTAGAATTTGGTGATAGAGGGCAGATACACAACAGCTGCGACACTATTCAGAGTAGGCGCCGTGGTCAGCATTGCTCCTTCGTAGCGCTGGGGTCCTGGGTTCTATTCTGAACCCACCTGGGGTGCGTCTGTGTGGAGTTTGTGTATTTTCCCCATCTTTGCATAGGTTTGCCCTGGGTGCTCCGGTTTTCTCCCCCAGTCCAAAAACTGGCCCTGGGTGTGTTTGCCCTGTGATGGACAGATGTCCAGTCCAGGGTGTAGTCTGCATTGTGTCCGTTGCTTGCTGGGATGGGCCCCAGCCGGGCTATTGAAAAAAGTGGTTCGAAAAATGGATGGAAAATTTTATCGATTAACACAACTGACAGAATATCAGTTTGATTAAGGTGAACCGTGTTCTTTAAAACTAGTAAATACAGTGCCTATCATTATTTTCCTTATTAATGAAATAACCACAGGTTGATTTTCTGCATTCTAAAGCAGTGCTTAACATAAAGCTTACAGCTGTCAGATTAATTGGTGAAAACTGCTATATAACTGCTATATAAATTATCGCATAATAAATTATGAAAAAAATGGCTATGCTTAACTTTTATGTTATTGTGGTTGAGTTATACTTCTGGTTTATTTTCAATGACTTCCTTTTGCTTTGATTTAATTTACAATTTTATACAAAAGCTGAAAATAAATCAGGAAGATGTTTCTTTCACAATGTATACATATATTTTCTATACAATTAAAATATTTTTTATGTTTACTTAGTCAGAGATACTGCCATGCAATAGTAAATCTTTCTGTATATATTACACCTACAATGCAAATTATTAGAAATTTAACATTTTTTATGCAACAGCACTATCTATTGGTAGATCATATAGTTCACCCATCTGTTTTCTGTGGCAGCCTGATCTAAGGAGAATCGCTAATCCTATCATTGTAGAAAAAAAGGTGCTTTCATGTGGTTATATACATTCACCTTGGGAATACAAATAAATACCTGACAGGCTTAGGATATTAGTGCTCTCCAGTCAGAATTTTTAGGATTAAATGAAAATCTAACGGTCTTGTAGTCTAAGATCTACAGTCACATATCTGCTTAATTAGTTCGTAGGTTAGTCCTTTGCTGTTGCAGTTGGTATTACAATCGCCGCTAAAACCTCTGATAAGCATGAAGGGGGACTTGTGTTTTAATTTTCCATGATCAATTTGCTGATGGTTGTTCTTTTGTTTGACACTAGATGGCACCAATGTGAAATAAGAAACGCCAGTGCAGTATTTAGGAGGTTGGACTCTCACTTTTTCTTACACACCAAGTAGTTTATTCAAAGCACTAAGACCGTTTTGAACTCTGTACTAAAGCCAGTTAAGAAACTATATAACTGAATCATCTAATCTAAATGTTATTGCAATTTTCACATTTGAAACATGATTTAAAGTGCATTCACGTTTTTGAATAAACTTACCAAGGTCACATAATGTGCCGGACAAATCAGTACTGGAGACTTCACTGCTTTCTCATGACTTATGGTGATCTTTATAATATTTATCATTTTCAGTGGGCAGGTATATTTTTTAAAAACCTCATATAATTATTGTAGTTGAAGTTGCCTTTATCCAAGTGACAGTAATACCATCTAACAAAGATAATTAGAGCTTACAAAACTATTACAGTTAAGATTACGCTTTCAAATAGCACTGACATGTCTAGAACTACAGTTTACTGCTTACAGAATGAGGTACCAATTCCTATGATCAAAAAGAAAATCTTTAATAGCGTTGTAATACATTTATACAAAATATATACTGTAGATGTTCAGAGTTATTACAAAACTAATATAAATTAAAGCATTTACATAGCAGGTGTCCATGTAGTAATGTGGGAAATAGAAGTCAAATGAAATGCTTGAAGTTTTGTATTGACTTCATTTCTAAAGTGTTTTTGACAGTCGGGATTTATCTGTATGAGATGCAAAGTCGGTGTTTAAAGAAGAGAATCTGTTAACTTTGGTCGACCTGTCAAGACCTGTTTAAGAGGGACTCTAGTATCTAGGGCTCCTTTCTTTCAAAAAAAGCTGTACTCTGACCTTCCGCCTATCTAGAAACCTAAGCAGTAAGCAGGTAAGCAGCACCTCCTGGGCATTAACCTGTTTTTAGTTTGTCCAGCTAGGCTTCTGTGTAAATACAGTATATAAACCTTGCAACCATATGCATGGTTCTGTTAGGACTGTTTGTCTGGCTGGGTAAGAGACAAAATGACTTTGCAGGATGTTTTATTGTGCATGCTTTTCTCAGTAGCTCAGTTCTTGTATGGTTGCTTTTGGCTAGTGTGCAATTCATGAAAACAAGAATTATGTTTCTATATTTTGCATTCCTGTTTATTATTAGAACTCCCTGTCCTGTATTGCTCTGTTTGAGGTTTGTATTCCAGTTTTGTATTAAGATCACTTTGCTTTCCAAAGTGAAGTAACATTTCCTCTGAGGCATGTGCAAAATTGCTTATATATTCCAAAAATCTATTCTTCATATATTTGTATCACTTGACTCCTTTTCGACATGGTTACATTACAAAGTGCATCATTACTTCAGCCGACAGTTTATTACAAAATCAAGAAGAGTGATACTCCCCACATCCATTATGCCCAATCAGTACAATCAATTTAAAATAAATTTACTGATGGAGAATTTCAAAACTGCTGGGCGTTTTAAGCTTCAAGCGTCCATTCTGAGGTGTGTCTGTGCTTCTATGTACAGTATGTTTGTGTGTATTTATCTCAGTGCTGTTGTTAATTTAATAAAAATGGAACAACACAGAAGAAGAACACTGTGAATCCAGTGATGGGGAAACATCCTAATGTCTATTGTAATAAATACTTTCTTGTACAAAAGGTTGTGGGGTTTTCAGTACGAAAGAAGATTGGTGAGTCCTTCTGCAGTCTTTGAATGGAATTAAGCTTCATTTAATCTATGGTGCCTTTTTTCCATTGGTATCAAAATCAAATTCGACCATTTTAAGCTTTAATAAAAGTTCCATTTGGCTCTCATGAAAAAGACAGAAAAACAAAAAAGACAAATAAGGACTGGACACTTGGAGTGAGATCACACTTACTTAATCTCTGTGAGTGTTTCATTGCCTTTTGGAGAGGACAGGAGATCACGAAGAAATGTCAGCGTCTTTTGCAGTTCAGTTCTAAAAGAACTGACCTGCTTAAAGAAGTGTGAGTAAAAGTGTGACCTCATGAACAATAAAAATGTTATTCTGGAATCATTCTTTTGGAGTTATTTATGTAGGAAATACAGCAGGACTATGTCAAATACAGATGTTCCTACAGTACATATTTTCCATTAGGCTGTTTTCTTGACCATTTCATTTTAAGGAGCATTGTTTCAAAATGCACAAAGCACATTCAAAATCTTATCATCTCCTAGTCTTTCTTTTTAAATTCAGAGTAAGTTAAATTCTTTGAATGTAATCACTGATATTCATCTTGATGATAATTAACAGAAACTGAAATCCTAAAATAAATAGATTTTAATTCCTTTCAACAGGAATTGGGTTAGTGTTTGGCTATTTAAGCATTTTTCATAGTCACCACAAGATCAGGGTTATGTCATATATAATGGCGTTACACATTTGTTTAAACAGGAAATTGTCCTCAAATCTCTGTTGGTGGCTGATATGATGTACAATCTCAGACCAAAATGGTAGCAAACCAAGTACAACTGTATTGGGACTTTGTGAGAAATAAGAACAGCTTCACCAGGAATTGGCACACGGTCACTAGGTTCTGAAATATTTGCAGTCCAGTCCCATCCCATTTTTCCAGAAGGATGACCTTCAATTGAGGTTATGATGAGGGGTAATCATGTGTAGGATTGAACTGCATGTTTTCTTGAATTCCAGGAGTTTTCAGTAGGGTTGAAATCCGGGGACAGGGAACGTGTCTTTGTATAATTAATTTTTTAATGTCCTGAGCATGTACATTTTAGTAAATGCCTGAATGAACAATTACAGTGTCTGCTGCTAACATCGTTTGTTGACCATCAGTCACTGTTTTGTCTAAGACAGCTGTAAATATTCACCCTGTCAGTGCAAAAGCTTTTCACAGCTTTCCAATCTTACTAAATAATAAAATGGTTTGGCTACAAAAATAGGACTGCTGCTTTCTGGTGAATGAGAACAATGTTGACAGGATGTTTAATTCTTTGTATACTGCATAAATTATTACTTTTATGGGTTTCACTGCTTTACCAAATGTACAGACAAAAGAAAATGACATCTTCTTGCACAAGAGAAACCTAAAATGGAGAAGTGTGTGAAAGCAAATCTTCATGTGATCTGTTTTAATTTTTTGCATGATGTTATAAAAGCCTGAAGTAACACTTATACACTTCTGCTTGTCATTACATACAGGGAAAGCCTATACAGTGTGCTGATTAGAAGGACTTTAAACAATTTATTTTTTCAGTCTTGGTTGTGACGTACAAGGTAATGAAAATTGAGCAGGTTTCCCCTTTCATTATAATAATCAGCTCTGGAAGAATTATAAGTTACAAATGCCAGGGGTCCATATGACATCAGCAAAATTCCAGGGTATTAGCTCCTATGAACGGTGGCCTGTATTGAGAGACAGAGGGAGGATTAACAGATGTTATTCCCATCGGACATGAAAAACATTAGCTCTTCATAACAATAAAGCACTCTTTTGATTTTCTTTAACAAAAAAAGAAATAACACTATGTATCTTTTTATTTCAATTTTAAAAGCATATTAAAACCTGAAATATATGGTAAAAATTCCAGTCATTCTGTTCTCACAAATTCAGAATTCATCCTGCAGTAATGAACAAGAAGCTCCAGTACCGATTAAGCTGGACTCTCACTTTTTTCTAACACACTATATAGTTTAGTCAAAGCACTGAAGCTCTTTAGAGCTCTCTTGTAAAGGCAATGAAGAAACTGTGTATGAGAATCATCTAATCCATTTCTCATTGTAAATTTTACATTTGAAAGATGATTTAAAATTAATTAAAATTCTTGAATAAACCTAAAAATGTTGCATACAGCAATGTGCAGAAACCTTTCCTTAATAATTCCCCACTTATTTCCGATACATGTAGTCTGCTTCTTCTGCAAGCATTCACTGAAGCTAGTTTCAGAAAGTACAATCTCTTTTAATTACAATAGAGCTTTGAACACAGTTTCATGTAGAGCTCTTAAGCTAGATAGCAGCAAAAGGAGTTAAATATGTACATTTTTCCTTATTTGTGATTTAATGGATTCTGAAGAGAAGGCAATGCACGGTAGACAGTGTAAAGAAAATGTGTGTCTGATTAGGGCATGCTTTCTGCTTAGTGTCAATGATAATGCAAGGTTTATGATTAGAATTTGATTACAGAATAGCCACATTTGTTCATTACTATTTGCGTTTTGGCCTGTTGCAGAGGGAGGGTGAAGTTTTTTTCCCCTGTTTTTGATGGGCTAAAAAACAGCTGGGTTTCATACAAAGAAGCTTAAGCTGGTGCTCCTAACGAAGTCCGTCTGCTATAAAGTCTTTCGTATTTTCATTAGCCTTACTTAGGTAATTGATCAGAGGGATCTGTCAATTAATTGCGTCAGCTTTGGAATGAAGCTGTGCCAGTAAAAACATCAGGAGTGACACACAGCAGCAGTGAAAAAGAGACTTATAAAAGGGTTGAGGCTCCCGTAATTCATGCCAGCACTCTGACGTACTTGACATGAGGTCCTGGCGGCTGAGGAAGTGCTAGATATAACAATTCATGCACAAGCCTGCCCCAGCTCTGGCTGCAATTGGCTCGAGTTCTGACGCAGACACAGCCCCCACCCCTCCCCCTCCCCGCTCCCTTTCAGCCTGTTTCTGTGCCACAGCGATGGTGTTTTGATTCATGTGCCTCCTGCAGGGTTATGCTGCTGCCTTCAGTCATGCCGAGTATTTCACTGATAAAAAGCGTCGCCAAGAACGAGCTTCACCTTTCTTTTTTTTTCTCTTAGAACACAACCTTTTTGTCTGAGTCAACTCTTTGCTGTTTGCATTTGGACATGCTAGAGGGATGAATAATAGTGACCTCAGGGGGACAGAGATCTAGCTGTTGTCATACCTTTAGGTAGAGTATGTGTGTTCAGATCAGTGGCAAACAATTAATGCTTTGCCTTAAGTGTGAAAGGACAGCAAAGCATTTTGTGTGTTTATAAAAGTACATGAAGACAATGTGGAGAACATAATCTAACATTATTTACTAAGACAGGGAGATAGCTTGTACTTCATTTGGAGAACCTTCTTTCAAAGACCGAAGGTTTACAATGTCACATTGCAGCTGTACTGTAAATGAAAAGGTAATATTGACATTAGCCTCTTAACAATGATATAAGAGACATGTTTTACACTTTACTGCTGGAGAGAAATCAGAAGCTCTCAGGTTTGTGTAGAACAGTGGCAGGATTAAATATCCATTTACATTTGCAAAGAAAATGACAGAAAATATTAACAGAAAAAAATAAAGAATTCTTGAGTGCATTTAACCACACATTTGTTTAAGAAGAATACAGCATGAGAAATAAAAAATGATCAGGTCATTCTATAGGTTCCTTGCAACTCATACATCTGGCTCTGAATAGCTATGATCTTAAATCTTAATCTGGGTACTCTGGTGTCCTTCCACAGTCCATAGATAGTACTGGAAAGTACTGGTAGGCTAACTGACTTATGTAAAAATGTGGCCCTGGTGTGAGTGTGTGTCTGTGTTTGTGTGTCCCCTGCGGACGCCTCCTATCCAGGGTGTATCCTACACCCAGTGCTTACTGTGATAAGCTCCCAGCCACCATGATCCTAAATTACATAAGCAGTCATTGAAAGTAAAGTGATTAGATCTGAGGACATTTCTCTGATTTTCATTCAGTCCAGATCACATTCATACCACTAGATATTGATGAGACAACACTTCTCAACAGTTTTAAACAAAGTAAAGGTTAATTCAACACTGAAAAGTAGAAAAAGCTTCAAGCCTTATAGGTATGAGCGAGGGTCAACAGCCAAAATATTGCATTTTGACTTTCTACTTTTCAGTGTGGAATTAACCTTTACTTGTTCCTTTGCAGTCAACAGATGCTGACGCATCTCCCCATACGAGTAGCTTTATGTTTAGCTGTAGATGTACAGCAGCTCAGAATGGATTCCTGCAGCCAAGTGGCCTGATTCCTGCAGGCCAGATTAATTCACTCCATAGTCCATAGTAACATCTGGGCTGATGTGAAGTTCCACAGTAGGTCTGATGCCACAGCTGGGGACTCAACGTATCTTGAACTGGAATCATTGCTGCTGTCATGTTTAATAGAGTGTATTATTGAATTGATAACTGCAAAACGGTTTACTGCTGGGAATGTCTCTTATACCCTTTTGTCTGTCTGTCCATCCTTCCATTTTCTAAATGCTTCATCCAATTCAGGGCTGAGGGGGAGCCATAGCCTATCCTGGCAAGCAACGGGTTCAAGGCAGGACACACCCTGGCAGGCCTGACACAGGGCAGACAGACACACACACACACACACACACACACACACACAGTCACACCAGGACCAGTCTTTAGAGAAACGAATGAAGCTTTAAAGAATTAAAACCAGAGCAGCAGTGCTGCAAGGCAGCAATACCAACCACTGCGCCACAGTGCTGCCCACCCCTCTGCATTATTCTAAACTTTAAAGATGTGCCATCTGATAAAAGAGTAAAACAGCAGCCATGTATGAAGCACAAGCTGGTCTCTTGGAAAGAGCAATTATAGATAAATTCCTTTTTCCACTTTTCTCATCTGCTCTGAATTAAACTGAAGGGTGAATCATAGGAAAAGACAGTGGGGAGGATGTGTTTTACAGTTTGCATTGGAATACCAAATGCTGTTTGAGGTGTCCTAAAAAGTTAAATGGATCCAGTCCGATATTTCAATTTATACTGTAATGGAAATTACATTTTAAAGAGGTTTTAGGCTTTTAACTTTCTTTTATTAAATGAACATGTTTGGCATCTTTTGATATTACTAGATGTTATTTAGACATTTTCCCATTTAAACCTAAAATTGGGAGAATTATTGGATGAAGGATCTCAATTATGTTATGTATGATTTTCTAATGCGATTCTGAAACTACATTTTTTCTGTGTATTCTCTATGTAATGTAGTGCAGGGCATGTTATTGGTGATTTAATTGAACCAGAATGGCTCTGATGAATAATGCAATGAAAAGACAAATTTTGTGCATCATATTTTACATGGAAACATATAATGTTATAGTTAAAATAATGAAATGTTAAAACTTATTTACTACATTTGGAGATGTTTTATTATTAAGTAAAGGTATAACAATATGAATATTTGAGTATTTCACATGAACAGCAAACAATGCTATAACATTGCAATAATGTATAGAGTTACAATTAATACTACTGTCTTTTGCTTTAAACTCTGTTCAGGGACATCTGAGAGATGGTACATGATGGTACATGTTTGAGGCATATGATTGTGGTGCACATGCTTTGTAAATAAGTAACAGTGTGCACTTTTACGACTCACATTTATTCTCATCTATACACCCTCTATATGAATCTTAAAGGTGATCTTGTCAGGCAGCATGCTGTGAACCACACCTTCTGAAGGTTTTTGCATTTAACTCATAGAATGATCTCTGTGGAAATCATAAAAAATTGACATCTTTTGCCAAAAGATGCAGCATGATTTGCACAAATTACTTTTTGTAGCACTTTACCCTGTCTTCAAGTGGGCTTTATTTTTGTAAGGAATCCCACATTCTTCTCAATGTTTAAGTGGTCTCTGTGTTTATTTGTGAGTAAAAAAAAGCACTGGGAAAGCATGGAATCCGATTATTCATGGATGGCCTGTTCACTTCATAATATAAAATACTGCTGGAAGCAATTCTATGAAATATGTGTAAAATCACAATGATCCAGCTCTATTCCATTTTTTTGTGTTGGAGATCTGTTCTTATTTGTATTCTTTTGCATATTTTTTGTCAAAATATTGTGTCAGAAGATACCATGGAATTTCCAGTGTAAGCTGTTCCAGCTTATATCCTGATTTAAATCAATAGCTTGACTTTTAAAGGAGTGGTAGAAGCTGAATTTTAATTTTATTGTACAGGGAAACCCCAAGCGCACAGACTTAATTGCCACTGTAATTTCTTTGAAGCAGTTTTCTTCTTTGGGAAAAAAAAAGCTTTGGTTAATAAAAAAAAAAGGAAAAAAAGCTTTTTTATGGTCAAATGAAAATCTAAAGTTTTCTGCAAATCCACGATTCAAACATTTTGTTGCAACTTTACATCATTGTTTTTTATAGTTCAGCATTTAAACCACCAAAAATAGGCTTACCCAGTCTTGTTTTCCGTTCTGTTTTTTATGATGTGGCTGTGGATGGGCTGTGAGTCTTGCATGACTAGGCTTGGCTGGTGTTACGGGTTTTCTCTGCTGTGCGCAGTGTGTGGCCTGAATTCTACATTTTCCTTACTCTGAGTCTTCTCTGTGTCTTGTCTATCTAGAGCATCCCATCACTGTCTTTCTCTCAGAATGGCTTGCAGCACACACAGGAAATTCTTTGGTAGCACTTTGAGTGCCATTTTCTGGAGTCTCAAAGGAGTCTCAAAGCCCTTAGAACCATTTTTTAGCTCATTTTAAACCATCGGCTGTTAAGCTATTTTTAATAATTTTAAATCCCCATTATATCTGTTTTGCCGAGCCAAGTAATTCTCAAAACACTTCATTTCCATGTAGCTTCATGTAACTGATGAAGCAAACAATTAAATCTACTGTTTCAAGTGTTGGTGCTTTTTAAAAACAATCTGTTGGAACAAAACGAGTTGCTTTTTAACAATGATTAAATCACGATTGATATTAATGTGGTTAGTGGGGTAGTTTTCACAGAGGCTCCAGTATTTTTTTTCTCTTATAATTTAGTGTCTTTAGAAAAATTAATTTGGCTGTAGTTTTTTATTAGGCCCAGCGTGTGTCTTTTTTTATATACAGGATTCACTTAGTTTCCTACATTCAACGTTAACATTCTTTGAATAATGGGTTTAGTTTGTGGTTAAATATTTGTTTACAAATTTCAAACATTAAAAAAATTCTTAAGTTGCTGCCATATTTCTTAGGAGATTGGACCTAAAGTTGGTGGCAGAGCAGAGAATGGGGGTGTTTTGGGATGAAAAATTCACTGTAGCCGTCACACCATCAGTTCTTATGATGTTATGACAAGCAGTCGTGCACTGTAATCTGAAGAACTAAGAATATTGGAAGTGGGCGTAATATACCATTGTACCAGTCCATAAATGGCACTCCTGTTAGAAACACGTTTATAAAAATAGACACAATGGCATCAAATTCTTTTTTGTTCCAAACTGCTTTTATGCTGTGTACACCCTTTTCCATTAACAGTGTTCACTTAAATTACTTTTTTAAAAGGATAACAGGTAGTGGAATAAACATCTTTAAGTAATATTGAACCGCAGACTGTTTAATGTAGTCTTACAGAAAAGACACAGATAGTAGAACAATAAACATTACATGTATTTTTCACTGAACAGGGTTAATGGTCCAGAAAACATAGAAAACATTCTGTGCTTCATATGAGTGACTCATTATACTCACTGGTTGAAAGAATGTGGCGGTGTTAGGTAAATCTCATTATAAAATTGTACCTCAGTCAAGAGGTCGTCACTCATCAGTTTCGGAAGTGACAAAGCTGGTGTTGAAAATATTCCTTTTTTTGTTTGTTTCAAATACAGAACATTTCATGGTTGAGATACTGAGGTACAGTACAGGGCAGGAATGGGCAAATATTCTCTGGCATCTACAGTATATAGAAGCAAAACCACCTTCACTTTTCTTAGCCATAAGAAACCCATACTCGCCTATGTCTATAGATTTCATTCATTTTCCTAAAAGAGTGAGGACTGATGAAGATAACTCTAGATTCAACACATAAAGATAGTTTGGCCCTTTCAAGGATAAAGGGGTTTCAAAAAGCATTGGCACTTCATGAATAAAATAATTGATCAGATGTTATGTACCGGATGGCATTTCTTCATTGATAGTGCAACACACGCTTGAAACTGAAATACTTCAGTATTTGCAACATTTTGTTTGCCACAGTTGCACTGCATCAATTCAGAGCCCGAATTGCACAGCTTGCTGGATATTGTGATCTCTGGCACTTTTTCGGCCTTAGAGCCTCCAAAGAGGTTTGTCTTGGCAGGTGGAAAGAACAGGATGTGGTGCACATTTTAAAGTACAGTCAACTTCAAGTGTTGATGGTCCCCAGGGACCAATTCTTGTCCACTTCATTGAACTTGGGCTGACAGTCACCACTACGTACTGCATACAGCATGTTGTTGGCTTGTCACACAACCGAGAGAAACTGCACAAGGCTGGGGTGATCAGCAACACTTTGAACAGGCTGCACTCTCTGAATCTTTGGAAAGCATGTCTTGCTGAACCGGAGGGCTGTGCACATAAGTGATGCAGCCTAATAAACATTACCTGCCCACTGATTCATTTTGGCTTTGAGTTGCCTATATTTTCCAACACACACTTGTGGTGTTGCAGCATCATGGGTGCAGAAAACAAATTGCTGGGCTATGGCAAATGTTTTTTAACAGCTTTTTTATTATTGGCTGCTGATTTTGTGCAAAGCAACTTCCACATTTATCCATTTATACAGCCATGCTTTTTAACTCTTTATGGCCTGATTTTTTGTTTTTGTGTAAAAAAGTGAGAAGTGCTCATATATTGTAGGAATGCTTCCATTGATAGAACAATAATGCAAAAAAAATGTTTTAATTGTTGTACAATGGTTATAGGCAGCAGGACTTATAAGTCCTGATAGGTCTGTCAGCAATCCGTGCATGTATTGTTTTATTAGATAATATTTAGTTTTATTAGATATATTTTTCATGGATGATGAGTGAGAAACAGTAAATTCATCAAAGAATAATTCAGCGACAATGACCTTTGGGCCTATTAAAGACTCAGACCAGTGTTCACCTCAATTCTACAGGCTAATGTTTCTGACTTTGCAGTACTGCCAGGCCAGAAACCCAAATTCAGAGATCATTTTTCTGCTGGTGGGACTTTGAAGTCTCAAGGGACTATAAAGAGTTTTAAGCTAAGTACCTTGCTCAAAGGCAAAACAGCAGTACCCCCAACTGGAATTTAAACCTGCAATCTTCTAGTTACAAGTCCAAAGTTCTCACCACTATACCACACTGCTATCCTAAGGGGCTTATTTTATTAAGGTTAAGCAACTATTTGTGGTTGACTTACTGTACATACACCCATTCACAGCTTTTCTTATATTAGACTCTTTGCTACAATGTTCCAGCTAAATATTTGATATGTTTTAACTTTGATCTTTGGAGAACCATGATTATGAACACAGTGGAGTTCCAAAACCACTAGTATAGTGTTCCCTACTTTAATCTCACACCAAACAAAATCATGCACATTTTTGGGGGTAACTGGTTATTTATTTATTTGACAGTGTGAATTATTAGATCAAGAGGATTGCATGTGTCTCATTCCTGGTTTCTGACACCTAAATCATGAGCACTGACTGTGGAGACTTCCCATCAAAAATGTATTCACCTGGAAAAGAGATCTGCTCCTCTATAATGTATGAGTCAAAGTTAGTAACATCCAAAGAGAAACAAAAACAAACATCAGAAAGTAAGCTATAACAGAATATTTGAAACAAAAGCAATAGAGAGCATTTTAAGATTGACGACAGTAATAATTTTAGTATCTTAATGGTGAAAAACTAGTAAAACTCCAAAGAATTGTGGAGGATGAAAATAAATTACAGTATGAACGTCTTTTTTACAGAAGCTGCATCAGTCTTTGGTACTTACTCTGGACAGAGCACTTGCAGTTCAATCTACAAGTAAAAGAACAGTGAAATATTATAGTAAATTCAGTTGTACTTAGGTAGATTTGTAGCTAAATCAAGTACCAATTCACTAGTTCTTGTGCTGAAATTGTGAAAGTTATTAAAACCCATGGTCTCTAAAATAGAAGCAGAATCATGTTTTGACGCTTTGACATTATGTTTTGACATTTCACTAATTCCCAACTTAATTAATGGAACTGTGTACAAAAGGTAGCATGTGTCATGTGTTACCTTGTTGATTGCAGTAGTTTTCTGCAGCATGACTGACCGTCAAATCTCTCTTAACAGCAAAAACGAAAAGCAGAGGAATATCCCATCATGTTGAAAACGGTATGTTAAAAGAAGGTTTATTGTTGAAGTATAATATTTTCTTTTCAAAAAGGCACAACTATATATCTTTACTACCGAAAGCTTTGGCGTGTCTTTCCTCGTGTTATATTAATCGACTTCTCTCATTACAGATTTCAAAGGGATCAACACGAAGCGCGTCATTTAAAATTAACCAAGTAAACTGAAATGACAGTCCTGTACAATTATTTAAGCGTCGTATCTCCCTTAACATATAGAAGACTCTCTTAAAAATGTACTATTCAGATTTGCTCCTAGCAGTTTAAAATTCTTTTAAAACAGGTTCCAAATCTCAAGTAATTAAAGAGTTAAATGGACAACTGCGCTCGAGTTAAAATTAACGGACGCAGTATATAAACAGCAACTACGAAATGTTTGTGTCATCACTATATCTCCGTTCGTATTATTTAATTTCGTAAAAACAATTTTTCAAAATACTAACAATACTCTCACATGTCGGTTTTATATCATAATGTCCACTTTTATGTTGTTTTCAAGACACACACGCACAATTCCTATTACCGCATAAAACGCCATTCTATTCTAACCTACAGACAATGCGTACACGATTGGAAACAAATTACATATATCACAATTGTCATAATTTATGTTTTCTTTTTGTGTTTTGCGAAAACTGGGCAAATGTTATTATTTATAGTTAAATGATTACCAACTCCAAAGACCGGCTGAAAGGAATAGATTGTTACCTGCGTTTCCTGTCCCAGGTTGCGTTTCCACGGCCTGTTCTTTTCCAAATAAACACATTCAATACATTTTCCTACAGTATTACGTGTGCAAAACTGACAATGTTACTTTAGCCAACATAAATACAGCGAACTCTTTATGAGTTACTTGTTGCTCTCTGCTGACTCTGGTCTCGGGAGTTAATCTGTAGCTGAATGTTGTTAAGAGATCAAGGCTGAAACATTTCTAACGGTTTGGAAACATTGTAGGGCCTGAAAGACGTCAATGAAACGTCAAAATGACACAGGAAATCCTTTGTATAAAACCTCCCAGCAAAAAAGAAAAGAAAACGAACTCCTGTTATTTAAAAAGTTCATAACTGCTTTCTGTTTAACAGTCCGCATTCTTATGTTTGCTCGGAGACCTACAGTACAAAATCCGTTGGTCTGTATTTATACAAGCATCTCATTAAAATATTTTTATATTTGTGTTTATGCATTTCGAGAACTCCACATTAATAAAGTAACACCATAAAATTACGACTGTTATTACCAATCCATTTCTACCATTATAATAACAAACAAACCGGGTACAATACGAAATTGAATTTATTCTTGCTATACATTTAAATAAACTATATAAAAAATGTTTGCCACAACCAAAAAACGGTAACATTTTATATAGTTATCAAAGACATCTTCCCTTCACAGTAGCGCCTTAAACATTTACAGTGCCGATTACATTGTCTACAAAATGAAATTTTTTTTCAGAAACAGGGAGATTTGACTAATTTGTGATGGCTGTCTTTATGGTATGTTATAAATTCGTTTCAGTGCCAAGCATAAATATTGGACTTTCTGGAAGATGAATGTGTTTTCTTTATGTTCTTTATGTTCTGCATAGAAATTCTTAACACAGACACAGGCAGTTAAACTGAATAACTTAGTGCTTCATCCGAAACTATCAGAAGTGTTTGACCCAAACATTTCAGAAACTCGAAAAGCATCCAGTAGTTCTTCATGTTCTTCATAAGAAGTTTATTTTGGCTTTAAGGCTTTTGAACCTGACAGTTCTTAGTACATTATATAGTACATTATTCACTAGTAAGGAATGTTCACTAGACGAAAATGGACACTTATTAACTGTCATGAAAAATATGTAATCTGTCAATTGTGATTATGCTGTTTGATATTTTAGATGATGGCAAGTCGATATATGTTGTCCTAACAAAATGAACAATCCGCTGTAAAAATATGTTGGTAAAATCGCATTTAAGTAAAATATAAGGATTAATTAGGCCTTATCAGTTAATAAAGTGCGCTCATGAAAGTTAGCGCAAAGCGGGTACTTTTTAAAATAGGGACTAATCTGTTAAGGTCTCTGTAATAGTTCTGCTACGATAATTCTTTATTTTGTACGTTGTTATTATTTTTATATCATAGGAACCATTATATCTTATGAAAACTGGACTTTGGTAGGTTAGTTATGACGTTATTCTCCTGGCATTCTTCTTTGGTATGTGTAACCTGGTTATACTTGGGTAAGTAAGGCTGCAAACCCCTGACCTTTTTTATCCTTTTAGTAGGTTAAAATTAACAATCATAATAGGAATTTCCATTTTTTTATTTTTCTATTCATATGAAAAAAAAGATGAAAACCATAGACAAAACTCAAAGTTCAAATATAGCACCCCAAACATTAATGTCTATCATGGCTTAGTTCGCAGAGACACAGACATCAAAATTTAATCAGATAATAAACACTTAATTAGGCTCTTAAACGATACACCTAAATGGGCCTAACTGTTGAGAACTTAGTAAAAACTGAATGTTTTATGTTAGCTTAAAAAACTACCGTAAATAAAATAAGGAATAACATTTTGAACCAAGAGAATGATTTAGCGAATACAGAAATACATGAGATATATCAGTGTAATTTGTTTTAAGGCTGTAAATAAAAATGTCTTCTGTGTTTAAAATATCATTTAAAAATATGTTAGTATGGGATTATAAATACCGAAGTATCTTAAATATCTAATAGACTCTTAAATGGGAAAAATGGCATCAAATTGTTTTTAACCGGTATGGGGAGGAACATTACCAACAAATTCGACAAATTCACTATTTCGCATTTAATGGATAATAGAATTCAGCTTTCGTCTACCAGTCGGGGTATTTTGCATGCGTTTTTTTCACTCGATGCAGGAGGAGACTGTAGCTTTAAGCCATCACCTTTCTGCACTGCACACACCGGCGTGTGCTGACGTCGGGGATGCATCAAACTGCAGCTGATTCCTTATTTATGTGTTTCTGGTTTATATCTCGGAGATTTCTAATAGAAATCTCATGCGGATTAAACAAGCGAAGTTGAGCCTATTGCGGTATGGCTAATGTGGACGTTTATTGATGCGAATGTCCTTTATTTTTTTTTTCTAACAAATAATCCTTTGCAACAGTTTACTTCACCAGTGGGCGGTTTCTGTCTGTCTGGCGTTCTTGTCTGAGTAAAGGGAACACATCTCTGCAGTGATTTTGCCTGCGCAGTATATTAAAAAGAAAAGAAGAGAGGAAAGCGAGCTGTGAAACTTTAGTTTAAGCGCTGTAAATGTATATTTTTTAATTTTGTATTTTAACGACCGCACGTACAATTAAACGTAATGAAATAAATAGGTTTCTTTTGCTATTGACAGTCTTGGGATTATAATTTGTTTTATGGAGTCCTTCTTTTATCGATATTTCTTCTCGTAATTCCTCTCGATGCGTCTGAAACGTCCTGCCTCGATGCTATAAAAAAGGAGGATGTCCAACCCAGAGAAATTACTCTCATCACGCCCCCAAGCGCCCCTGACGACTGGGAAACGGCACAGATGCAGCAGCAACATCCACATATACAGCAGTTTGTCTCTGGAAGGCGGCTGGGCATGTAGTTCTCCGGTTTCTGCAGCGACACCTCAAAACGGCAGCCGGGGAAGAAGCGACATCCTCGCCAGATCTGCAGCTCCCTGTTTTCCTCCATCCCCGTACTCCACGGTTTGTCCTTCGCCTTCTCCGAGCAAATTTACAGCGCTGCGGCAGCGAGGAGACGAATCGACCCTCAGCTGCAACCCGGCGAGTAGCTACGGACTCTTCTCTCTTTCCCCTCACTCCTCTCGCTCCCTTCACGGGTTTCTGCAGCCAGAGTGGCACAGACCTTACAGACCTCATCTGCAAGGGCTCTGGTCGAATCATTTTCTAAACAGCAGGACTACCTACAGCAGGAATTATAACAGAGAAACGTTTTTCTCGCTCGCTTCTCCTTCCTTGCTGTTGGAGTCAGAAATGGAAGAAGATGGTCCACCTTCTTCAAGCTGTTTTAGAAGGTTTACGGACTGTTTTCTTGGTACAAGTAGGTATTTGTTTCCATTGAACGCTAAATGAATTCTGTGGTCTATCACTGCTTAAAGTTACCCATACATTTAAAAAAAAAAACTAATCCGCGTACCCTGATAGAGGTAGTTAAAAACTTTGTTTTTGCAGGACATTCTTGTAGATTTAGTTTATGAATTGACTTGATTTTGCACAGTTTCGCTCTGCGATGTTACTTAATGCCATTTCAACAGGTACAGTAGAGTAGCACGGTTTCCGTATGTTTTTTTTTTCATGGAAAGATGGTAGTTTATGCAACTGAAAGAGCTGTTCTCCATTAGTTTTAAACCTGTGATCATATGCACACGTCAGAATTTAAGTGGCTCGTCAATGACCAAATCCATTAGAAAATAGTGGAAACCTCCTATGTAAAAGATATTAATGTGAGCAGTGTTGTGCATTTTTATTTTATTTTTTTTAATCGAAGACCAAAAAATAAGTCTAGAATCTGAACAGCATTAGCTCTAGGCTCTAGTTTACCGGGTATACTGTATAGAAACGAGTACCGATATGTGAAGGTGTTAGTTGTCAAAAAGATCCTGAGGTTCAGTAAGTACAGCGAACGACAGTACAGTATATCAACATCAGGTGGCATCAAACGTGTGTTGGAGCCCTGTTGCATTCATAAAATCCATTCGGTCTGCACTGCGCTTGACTGTACCATATCGCACGAAAACAGTTTTATCAATAATCTTAAGGTCTTGTGAGGTAAAAGTGACATGACATGCAACTCAATTTATTTCGGCCTTTCTAAGTAAATCCATTGGATTTTCATATCTGCTCATCCAGAGGTTTTGGCAGTGCCACATGATCTGGGTACCTACTCTATACAGATTTTTCTTTACCGTTTTTCAAACATAAGTATCGTGAGATGCGTCTTTTTTCACAGACAGTCCGTTCCACAGTGAACTATTTTACTCGGATATTAATCACCTCTGAACCTAGTTGACTTGTCTTTGCACTTATTCCATCACTGTACAATGTTGTATAACTGTGGATAATGCAAGTACCCTGGATAAGGGCGTCTGCTAAGCACAAATCTTATGTGCTTAAATCTGTGTGTGGTAGGACTGTGGGGGGTAGAAGGGTATTCTGAAATGGGAAATTGGGGACTAATGTCTATATGGCTATGAAAGATGGTTTTGCCTTTTCATTCTTAAAGGTTTGACTCTGTATGTCCACCTGGGTTGTCTTTCTCTTTGTACGGTTTCTAGTGTGGTTATCTTGAATGCACATCCGTGTCTTTGGTGCACTGGGCATCCCTAGTCTTGGGATGTTGGTTATTTGCCCCTGTCAGCGTGTCCTTTACAAGGATACAAGTTATGACATTTTGTCTTGTGAAGTCAGCCATGTAAAAGAATATGCTGTGCGATTCCTGTTGGTAGCCAAACACGTGTGGGACACTTGGAGATACCTTTCTGTGATACTTGTTTAGAGATTCATATTCACTTTTTAATGTGAATATGATCTGTTCACTCCTTCAGGAATATTTGTTTTGCATCTTAGATGAGTCCTGCAGTATTATGCCCTTTGGTCTCTATGGGACATTTTAAAGGAATAATTTGAACCTAAATTTCTGTTTACATGCAAACGCTAGGGGTTAACTATATTTGCTATGGCTTTTTCATGTACTGTATATGCTATGTTACTACTGTAAATTGATCAAGTCAAATCACAGCTGTACACTCTGAATTTTTCACATTTTCTTAAAGGGATTATGGGTTTAGTTACTGAAAGTTTCAGTAAAAAATAAAATATTCTGAAATTATTTTCTCTGTGCCATTTGCCTTCAATGAAAGAAAGTTATTTTAACCGTTTTCATTTTAAAGGAGAAAAAAAGGTCAGAATGTTGTTAGATTATGGCGTGACCCTGATACAAGGTCTGGTACTGCTGTTTCATTAAGATCAACATTGGCAGCTGATTAGAAAAGAGTTCAGAATAATTTCACTATTTAAGAAATATGAAACATGATTGTGTTAAGTCGTAACAGTTGTAAACCTGTGTCTAAAGCTGTGTTAACCATAAAAAAAATCCAAAATATCATCAGGACAAAAGTAAGATTTAAAAAGACAATGGGGATTAGATAAAGATTAGATAAAAATTATTTAAACTGTTTAGCTATTTCAGTAACTTCTCAAGGAACAGTATGTATTTTTAAAATCTATATTTATAAATGTTTTGTGAAATAAAAAGTAAATCTATTAAACATTTATTGTTAGTATCTTGCAGATAACTTTGTGATTGTCTACTCCTGTGTGTTTGATTAGACATAGAAGACTCGAAAGCAGTGTGAATACTGTGGTTTCCTGAATGTAGAAGTGGAAAACCTTTTTTTTTTTTCAACAGTCTCCACATTATTGCTTTGTACATCATAACACATTTGCTCTATTAAGCAGATTCAAGTACAGCTTTTGTGGTCTGGCCTGGGAACTAGAACGAAAAAAAAAAACTACGGAGAAAAGGTTGTTCATTACTTATCTATGGTTAGGCGATGATTTATGCAAAATCTTTTAGTTCCACTAGAATCTTAATCTCTAAAATGGTTGCAGACATCTTTTCAGTTGTGTTTTTATTAGGAAAATGATTTTAAATGTGAGTAAATCAAGATGTTTGTAGATTTTTTTTTGTTTAAGCAAGATAGCATAAAACATGTACACAATGTATTTGTTTTGGTTTTGTTCTTTTGTGCATGGTAAAAATATGTTGTAGTTGGACATTTAGGCCACAGAAGTACACTAGTGTAATTAATGCGCTTAGACTACATAAAAGGAAGAGAGGAACAAGAGTTGAAGTACAGACAAGTTTGATAAGACATCGAAGATTCTCCAAAATCAGCAATGAGCTACACGATTAACCATATATTTAAGCTCTCCAAGTTTGAAGTAGCTTTTATCTACAGTGCAAGTCTTAAATATAAACTGTTAGGTAATAGTCTAGCAGCATTCCTGTCTTGTAACGCTTATTTTTTACTGTGAAGTTCTTTGCAAATCTAGAATAATCGCTATACAGACGTCGGTGTGCTGAATGCGTAATACTGCACTCCTTGTGTTGCATGACAATAAGTCTGCAAAATAACAACTTCAGGTTTTTAATTCTCGTTACTGTCTGCAGAAATATTGTTGGGCCTGTGCTACTGGAGGTTTGAAATCATTAAAGAATAATTGCACAAGCTCGAGAAAGGCCTGCTGTGTGGTAATCTTGAGCATATACAGATTGTAGCACAAGGAAGGTTTAGTTGTCTGAGAATATTGATAAAAATAATTCATATACATTTTTTTGGAAATGGGTTCTGGCAGGGTGGTGTCCTACTTTTATTCTCTTAATTTAAGAATGCCTGACCTCTCTAAAGCAAGAATAAATAATTTTATTCACATGCTGATGTGGCAACTGGCATCCAACAACATTCAACCCATATTGTTTTATAATTTTAGCATTAAAATAGTAGGATGAACATGCACAAGTAATTTTTTATTACTCATTAATGGCTCAATCCGGGTGGGATTGCTTGCTTTTGCCTTAAACAGTTACATTATGAATAAAGTGTCTACACAGCATAACTAGACTCTTTAATATCCACTATGGAAATTGATATGAAAGTAATTTTTATGTATACAGTGAGATAAGATGTAGTTCTATGTAATCTATACATGTTTAGCTCAAGTTTCATTAAAGATGATACTTTGAAACATGCACAAACGAATTTGAGAGTTCATAGGATGCCGTGGTTGCACAATTTGTTAATGTATTACATTTAATCATTTTAATATTTTTAAACTGCATGCAGGCAAAGTTTTGAACCTGATTGGTTAACGCAGAGAAGGAGAGACTTGTAATGTGATGTGCACTTGATCTGGTGCCCCACACACTGATTCAAGAGGATGTGGAAAGTGCTGGCATTTTTTTCCTTTCTTGCTTCCTTACTCATTATAAAACATTTTACAATGAACATGGAATAACACTAGTATCGTAGCCTATTAGGTTCAGACGAGGCGTGATTATTGCTAGTTGAATAACACTTAATTTAAAACGAATTAATTGGTCCCCCCGTGAATTAAACAGATTACTCAGAATAGATTCATATGCTTTTGTTGCTAAAACCTCAGTGAAGTTTAAAACAAAAAATCAAAACAGGCTTTTAAACTTTTTACAAAAGAAAGTAAGCCAGTTCATCTCCATTTACTCTGGGTGTTGATTTCCGAGAAGTTTCCACAATATCCTAGCTCACCACTACATTGTGGCAGTTTAGCACCATGACGTTTAGTCAGAAACAACTTCTTTAAGGCAATTCAGTGTGTGTGTTACAGGTAAAGACCAATGTTACAGTGAAGCTAGACCCCCATTGCAGCCATGTCTGGCATCAGGAATGTCAAACAAACAAATCAAACTTTTAAAATTAATTTAATTTGTCCCCAAGGGCAAACATTTACAATACTTTTTCTGTAGCTGATGCAAAATAGTTAAACTGATTTCAGTTAATACTTTAAAAGCTTTAAAACCAATGAACTTCAGCACTGTAAAACATACTCAATAACATTTGGGCTTTAGTTGCAAATTGCCAGCTGTAAAACCTTGAGAAATCTAGAATCTGTGCCCCCATTGGCAAGTAAAAACTTCACTTTGGAATGTAGGACCTTTTATATCACATGCCTGGATGGGTCAATACAAGGTCTTCATAAATAAACACTGTGAATGTTTACAGTCACTGTAGGAGCAAGATCTGAGCACTGAGGTGAAGACAAGACTCTTAGCGTCTTAATTATGTTCTTTTCAGAATCTATATTTGTTTTTTTCATAAGGTTTAAGATTGAGTGTGTTTGATTTTCCTTTCAGTGCGTTGTTGAATTGTCAGTTTTGCTAAATTGCATCTAGGAAGCAAAATGTGTAACATGCTACCAAGCATGATATTCTAAAGCAGATTATATGGTGTTAATGATTGCATTTATAGAGAACTTTTCATCCCAAAGTGCTTTACTCATAGAAGTGATATTCTTCATCCACCACTGAAGTGCACTGCTGTACCCACTGTGGGGATGTGCAGCAGGCATTATGCACCAGCAGCTCCATGGTTAGGGATTAGGTAGAGAAAACAATACTTCATCGAGTCGATAATGGAGGAGCTTTAGAGAGGTCAGATTGTGCAAGCCCAAAGTGGAAATAATGAAGACACAGGGGTTAACGCCCAACATCTTGCTCAAATGTGACATGTTTTGCAGTAAAGTGTCACCACACTGGGGCATTGGTTTGTAGAAATTTGGATCCAGAGGAAAGAGTTCCACTTAATGTCTTATAGCAGGTGTTGGTGGACCAGTTTTTCCTTAAAGGTTTTCAAAGTTGTCCTTAGAGATTCCCCATCCTCATACTGACAGGACTAACTCTTGCTTAGATACTGAGATCAGATGGGATCTAGAATGTGGCTAGACCTGAGCATGAGAGTTGATTTCCAACATTATGTGTGCTGTTTATAGTTTTCCATTTTAATTTCAACTGTTGTAGCTGACATAATGTTGTCTACACGTGAAGATTACTTAAACACAAAATGCCGTATGATGTTAAAGTGGTTTTTGACCTCTTCTCTTTATTGTAACTTCTGTGTTAACGTTTTCCGAATATGTACTGTATAGTAGTCGGCTCTATGAACGCTTTACAATGTAAATTTAAGTCCTTTATACAGTTAAGTACTATACGTAGATTGCAGTCAAGCAACCTTATTGTGGTACAGTAGCTATCAATAAAAAGTAGAAAGATGCTTCTAAATTGTGATCCTTCACTGTATGTACAGGCAGTATAAATGAGGAAAAAGGTGTTTCATTGTTGAGTCAGAGCTGTCAGAACTCTTAATTTCCTTTTCTATTTGTGACATGCAGGGCATGTAAAAATGATCATACTACAGCACTCACTGGGAAGACAGTATGATGTAAGGGTGGCTGGGTGGTAATGTGATTGTAGAAAAACTTTACAGTACTTCACTCTATAGAAAAGAAAAGTAGTAAGGACAAATCCATTACACGGAGCTCTGTTTGACTTCTTTTGTTAATTTCTAATAACAGAATTAAATGTAAATGTACAAAACTGCAGATTGTTATGTTTTTCTTCAAAGTAAATCTTTTATAATTTTAGACTTTATTTTTTGTATGAAGTGCTTTCTATTTAATTTCCAATGCCTGAACTGTAGTTGTGCAATCTGATCATAAACCACAAAGATTATGAAGGTCCCAGGATTTTATTTTTCTTTCAGTTGTAATTTTAACTGCTGGTCAGCTGCTCATTTATTGATACAGCTTTGTCTAAGGGGAGATGAAGGCGAGTTTGACATCTCAGTTGAGGATTCTGACTTTTAAAATCACTTTAAGCTTTGAAAGCCAAAGCCATTATGTTTAAAAAAAAAATCAAGTTCCTTTGAATGTGAAGTCTAAAGCTTTCAAAGTGAGTTTTCACGTAAATTTTTGATTTGACAACCCTGATGCACGTCTGCACACGTTATTAGAGGTCAGAAAGTGAACTAGTTCCAGTAGTGATTTGATCTGACAGACTGTAAAACCTGAATTTAAAATGTAGGAAGTGTTTCATTTAATGCAGAAGAGAGGATGGATCACTGCTCTGAACTTTTCAGCATGTACGGTGCTTCCTGTCAGCGTTTCTTTCCTTTAATTAACATCATTTTGACTAAAGCTCTGTAACAGCAGTTAGGAGGTCTGTAGTTTGGTATGTTTCTGAACTGGGAGTATTTTAGGAAATTTTTGCAGTAATCAATGGAACACTGCTTTATGAATGCAGCGTGATTCATCTTTGCACATTGTTGCCTTTTGAGTAAAGTTTCAGAATTATTTTTGTACTAGGTCTTTGAACAAAAGACAAAATGTTCATTAATAACCCATCATCTGAAGGCAGTGTATTTACATCCCTTTGAAGAAGGAGATTATCCGGCTACATCCCCTGTACACGTAGGCGAATTGTAAAGTGATTTTATAAGTTAAATATAACGCACTGCTTGATGATGTATTAAGATACCCATTCAACCCTAGACAAAAAACTTCTCAGAATTTCCTGCAGACAGTTTCTTTGGTTGTTGATTTGATGGAAAATCTAAACATTTGTAGTTATTTGCAGTTTTATAGGGTGGTATTCTTGAAAACTTTGTTCCAGGGGTGTGGGAGTACAAGTGCTGATGGAACCGTATTCTGACTCTAAGGTTCCATTCTGGTGATGGTCCTGTTTGTATAACATGTGGTACAGAATTTTAATATTTATCACATGGTCTTTTAGATATTGTATTATTTCTGGCTTTGTGTCTGCCTACTTGCCAACCACAAACAGTAACTGAGCTTAAATAGATCTTGGAATCATTTAGATTTGAAAACTGATAAAATGTGTCTGCCGCACGTGTTGCTGTTTCATTACAGTGCTGGAGATAAGGAGGCCAAAGTTTGCTGCATCTAGTGTTGCAAGGTTGGTTGCATACCAGACATTCCAGTTCATTCCACCACAGGATTTGTGTACAACCAGCTGTTGTAATTGTTTCCATCCATCTCTTATCAGAAAGTCTCTTATTCCTGCCAATGGGTCACGGCAACTTTGAGCTTAGGCCACAAGGCAGCACTATAAGCTGGAAAGGACCCCTCTGTTTATTGTTTCCATCAACAAAACTGATTAAATTATATAATCAAACACCTAGGTGTATCAAACACTTGCACTGGAACCAATTGGAAGATTTGTTTGAAGGACGCAGATCTGACTGCCTCTACCAAAAAGCAAGTCTATCAGATCTCTTTATTAGAGGGAAATGTTTTCGTGCATATTAAAATTTTTGGATACTGCAGTTTCTATCTCCACCCACCAGAGGGGACTTATTGCCTGTTAGTGTCTTGTGGCTTTTCTAGCTGCGAGAGGGTGAGTCGACCTTAGAACTGCCACTGCCATTGACTTAAGCGCGGTCCTTCTTCATTGGCCTTGTCAGGCGATGTAGCCATTAACATTTTTCAAAGAAGGAGACAGACACTGTTTTACCTGAGCAGTTAGTTAATTCTGGAAAGATGGTGGAAAAATACGTTTTATGGGCACTGTAATTATTTGTTTTTGCTGCCAGATAAATACAAAGGATCCATCATTCATTCTTTACATTGCCATAAGTATCCTGTTGTTGTCCGTGTCAGATGTGTTTGCTCTGAATACCCAGTCTTTATCTTCTTAACTTCTTTCTCAGTGACGCAGAGTCGTCTCTTTAAAAAAAAAAACATCTCCTGAAGATCTACAAAAAGCTGCTGAATTGGTCCAATTAAGCCAGTAACTAGTTAGTTTGTTAAAACCTGAGTTGGAATAAAAACCCAAAGACACGCTGGCCACCCTGGTCTAGGACGCCATTGATTTAAGGAAAGATGTCGATTTTAAGAAGGGATGGGGAGCATCTGTGCACATTTTCCAACTTTTACTTTTGTTTGAAGGATACATGATCAAAATCCATAGGCTCTATTATTAAATTAAAAAAACAGCACATTTTTTTGAATAACTGTAGCTTAATGTATCACAAAGTGCATTGCTAACTTCTGTGATTTTAAGGGAATTTTAAGTGTATTTTAATACTCCTGCTAGGTGGCTATTGCAAAATATCTATTAATAGTTTCCTGTTATCATGGAATTTTATATGCCTTTAACATAATGCTTGTTCTCCATTCCTGCTTTTTCTGCATGCTTATGAATGTATCTGTGTTATGTACAGTTTGAGAGTCCTCTTAGAATTCTATAGAGGAATAGAGTAAATAAGTCCCAATTTATCATCATTTCGAATTTCACTGATGGAATAGCTTCAACAGCGTGGCTTGACAATGACTTTGGCCACAACATGTAGACCTCAGTGTAATTGCAGACTGCTCAGAAGTCACCACATTACTGCAGTGTTTCTCACCTTTTGTGTTTGTGGACAGTAAAGATTGATAAGGGTATGTCAAGGCCCATGAAGGAGCTGACTCTTTTTCTACCCTGTATTTCTTGTCCCTTTTCATTGACTCATTTGGTCAGTTTCCCCTGCTCACATTACATGGGAGCAGTAAATATGCTGATGTTCCAATTTCCCTTTTGGCTAAAGGATGTACTATTATGGAAACATAACGGAAACCTGATCTCTTTTTTATAAGCATCATCTGTTCAGTTTTAATTGATCCAAAGCTGATGCAGACAAATTGAGAACTTCACTTTAACTGCAGCACAAAGGTTTAGCTTATGTTAGTATCTTAAAATGCATTGTTTGCTGCTGCTTATGAACAGTTGCCAACAGGAAATTCATATTAACTGAAAATGGTCCTACAGGCAATAGGATATCTTTATATTTAACTTTTTAAACATGTTTTATCCGATTTAGATGTATGGATGTATAATCGTTTATTATTCTTCTCATTTCTGTCAGTAGTGTTCAAATCCTGTATTTGAGTAATGATCTTTACACTTCTCTGAAAGAGATACCTATCACTAAGGATAAATATACGTACTATGCTTTTGGACTATTATTATAACTCCACAGTTTTCACATGGTATTTTATGGTTGCTGCAGTAATTTGTTAAGGAGAAAAAAATCACAACACAAAAACTGCTGACTTCAGTACTTCCCTGCATTTTCGTGTCTGAAAATGTCTGGGCTTCTAATCAATTAGAGTCTGCAATACAGCTTTGTCCAGATTTTTCCAGATGTCCAAGAGAACATCAGTCAGTGTTTTTATAGCCTAAAATGGTCAGAGATCAGTGGGGGGAGGGGTGTTTAAAGACTCAGCTACCCCTGCATCGTGTTTGACATATTTGAAAATAAATGTTTGGTGAGTAAGGAGTTACTGAAACAAAGAGCTTCAGCTATGATGATAAATACCATAGACTAACTCTCTGTATGCATGTTCTCAAAACTCAGGAACCTTGAGAAATTCACATCCATCGTTTTGAGTACATCCTGCTTTGCATATGTTACTAAATAGCAGGCTAGAAACTTGAGAAACTAAGTGATTGTGTTTAGGGTTATTACGGCAATTTAACTGAAGTACCTGTGTCTTAGATCCATAGTAAATGTAAAAGCTTTTTGTAATCAGAACCACCTAAACAATACACCACACGGTTTTTGTAGAAAAGTACTGTTTTCTGACAAAAGCACTGTAAAGGTGCCAAATGCCAACATCTGTGTACACAGTTGTAGGATTTTGATTTAGGATCAGTTAAAAGAAGAGGTCATGTATATCTGAACTTGAACAAATATTAACTTGTTGTACAATGTAGTGCCCACAATGCCTTAATTAATCAACTAGGCTAAAAAAGTTGCATTTTCAGTTAAAGGTTAAAGACATTATGAAAAAAACAAAAAACACAGAGTGAAATCTGATTGTGTACTTATTGTGCACATGCCTTATCTTGTTTTAATGTTTCTTTTTATAGTTCATACTTTTTACATATAGAGATCAGGCCTTTTTACATTGTAGAGATCAATTACAGTACAGGCCTGTATCCTAGTAACACCAAGCTACATATTAGCTTTAAAGTTTATTCTGTTATTTGAGTCTGTGATACTGGGAAAAAACATTATTTCTACTAATGACAAAGAAAAAACACATAAGAGGAAGGCTACTACTTAAAAAAAATACATCCTGGTTTTCTTGATCCATCAACCTGATGTAAAGTCAAGTTTAAATATCATGTGCCCATTAAAGAGTGTGGTCGCAAATCTAGACGTTCTGGGTGCAAATCTGAGTTTACTGAAATTTGTAGCAAGAAAGTAAAAGAAAAATATTAAGGAACAAGACACATTTTAACTGTCTTCAGTGAGTCTTTCTTATTGGTGTCATGAATGTTCTTTAGACAGCTATTTTTTCCCAGTTCTGAAAAACAACAAGGTGCAACGTGATGGTTAAAAAAGAATAAAGTCCATACTTGAGTTCAGGCTAGAGCTTTCCTCATTTTCCCATAGTGTTAAGTGATTTTAGAGTACACTGTTTTCCAGCTGTGTAGGAGGGTAGTTGTTGCAGGTTTTCCCCAGCAATAATGGTATCCATTTATACAGCTGAATGGACTAGAACAAAAAAGCACTAAGCAGTGACCATCGCAGGTATGTGAATTTACAACCTGAACGTAAAGGCCCACACACTAGTCTTAGAGACTTCTAAGAAAGAACAAGGTTTTACGGAAAAAATCTGTGTGATTCTTTGCCTAATGCCGATGTGCTTTGGCCATATGTCAATTTTGTAATCTTATTTCAGGCAGATGTGAAAAACACATAGAGTAACCTTCACTGCCTGTGACCTGGAATTGTCCCACGGGGGTCTCAACACTCTTGTCCCCTCCATCCTTTAAATCTTCTCACTTCACTGTCCAAAAACACTAAAACCCCTCTACAGATAAGATAAGAAACACATGGTATTGAGCTTCTTGCCAGGGAGTCCCAAGTGAACTTGCTGACGCACACAAACCCCCTCCTGATGTCAGACAGCTGAAAAGAAGCGCCTTGGCAGAATGCCCTTGACAGTGAGCCAAGCGAACTTCAGTTTGAAAGAGTGGATTTTATTAAAAACGAGTTTATAGCATCAGTGCTTTTATATTTAAAACGCCCAGTGTCCTTTGGTATCTTTCTTTTTTGGTTGTTGTTGTTTCCTCAGGTATTTTAAAAGATGCATAATAACATGCAGTGCTTGATTTTTCATCGATGGGGTCATGGTTTAGCAGTTTGCTTTTGAATTAAAATGTTATCAGAATTAAGGACAGTTATTGTTTCTGGTACAAAATGTTAAGAATTATTTCAGTAGGGGAAAAGGTATAGAATGTTCCACATTTTGTCAGTGTGAATACTTTTTTTTTTTAGATGCGCTTAAAAGCAAAGAGCTTTCCATGATGATATTTGCATTCACTGGTTTGCTAAAACCCCAGTTTGTTTTTGCCAGGTCATGGTTTTCTCTTGTCTTAAAATGTGAAAAGGATGGTGCTTTAAATATCAGTTTCTGAAGTGAATCTAAGTAATGTCATTTATGGCGTACATCAGCAGCACAAGTTTTATTGTAAAAAGGAAACGGGACACATTTTCGGAGAAGCAATAAACTTTCTCCTCAATAAAATTTTTGTTCTTAAATTCGGTCTCACCCCAGTTCACTCTTCCATTTGAACTGTTTCTTTTGTTTGCACTTGTGGCCTTTCTGATTTCCTCTCTAGAATATTTTGTGTACCTCCTTTGCTCAAAGTAAGAAGTAAAGAAAGGAGTGAGCGCGTGTGTTTTTGATTAGTACACTAAGAAACAGTACTTGTCTTTGTCCTCGCGGTTAAACCCTGAAGAACAGTCTCATTAAAGCCACGACTGCTGGTAACAATACAAAGCAATTGAAGGAACATTCATGCTTTGAGTAATGTGACCTTCTCATGCTAGTGACCTTCGATATATCTGAGATTAATATAGATATCAGATAAAGTATCGCCACTAATATTGTTTAAATACAATGATTTACGTATCACTACTTATAGTATGTCTGTGTAATGTTTGACTTGTATATTCTCTTGTAGACTTAAAGTACAGTATGACTGTGTAAAGTGAACCACTTATAGAAGTGAGAAAAGTAGTTGCAAGGTTTGTTCTAGGAAAGTAAGAAATGTAGATATTTTTTTGTACGTTGCTCTTTTTTTGGGGTGACAAGCTGATAGACATAATGTAGACAAACGCCCATAAGAGGAGTTACAAACGAGAGGAGGCTATTCTCTGCTGCTTTAGAAAAAAAAGACTGTGTTGGAAAGATGAGGTTTTTTTTTAGATGAGTTTAGCAGTAAATTCCTGGATATATTTCAAAAAGGGAAGTGTTTTTTAGTGATCCTTGAAGGTGTTTGGGTTCAGGTGTAAGTGAGGGCCGACAAGCACTAAAGCCGGTACTTGAGGGGAAGAGTTAGGAGGCTGGTCCTGGGATGGGGGTTAAAGGAATGTTTTGCCTTCTAGTTGGCCCCCCTTAAAATGGACAAAAGCTCCAGGAGCTGGAGGAGGCTCCTCACTAGAATAATCATGAGTCCTAGGTGTGTGAAGGGTGGGATAAAGGATTAGAAAAGGGGGACTCCTGTGTGAAGTAACCTTTGGTCTAGAGAAACGGTTCTCAAAAGCATCGTCATTCCAGTGATGCCATTATGAGGATGAATCTCAACTTTCCCAGATTAACAGTGCCTTGGTTATTTTTAAAAGGAAAATCTTAGTTTTCTTTTATGGTCATTTTCTTTTCACTTGTCCCCTGATACAACTTTATGATGCTGTATAGTGGGATTTCATTACGTCAATCTTTGTAAATAGGAAATGTATTTCATTGCTGTGTCTGTTATTCGGGTAGAATAGAAATGGAAGAATGCGCAATCAGAGGGTTTCTTCTGTGTGTGAATGGGTTCAAATGTTCCAGTGTAAAATGAGGAACTTGAAATTTCCTGAGGCTGACACACTAGCAAAGAACGTATAAGGTCAAAGTCAAGTGCATAGATCTCAGTTTTTCCGTATTTTCTTCTAATATCTGTTGGCTGTTGTGCATGTATTGTAAGATGAGATGTTCCTGACAGTTGACCTCATTTACACATGCTGATGGTGTTGACTTTTGTTATTCTGTCTTTCATTCCTCGCAAGTATGACTGGAAAAAAGCTTTTAACATCTGCGTAAGAGCTGCTCTGTCCATTAAACATTAGTACTCCAGCCACAGCAGTTTTGCCATTCTGGTCTTGAATCCCAATAAATTCGGGTAGCATTGCCACTCTTTTAGTGGAGACATTAACCAAGGTCTTTCTTGATGTAATGCAAGAAACAATCTTTCTCTAGTGCTACTTACACTTAAGAGATGATTTGACATTTGCTTATTAATGAGATTCCCTGAACATGCTGCCAGAGACTTGTATGCCAAAGTCAACACAGTGAATGCATGCCTTTTTCAGAAAACTAGACAAAAAGAATCCACTTTCAAAACAAAATGACAAATTGAATGAATCACAGCATATTGGCTACATGAAAGTGACACTGAAAAGATTTGTTTCTTTGCTCCCTGAGAGGAGTTTGATTTATGGGTATCTGGGGGAGGTGGAGAGGGGTGAGGAGGAATCATTCTGACATTGTTTGCAGTTCAAGCTGCCTTACTGTACAAGACTGGTTCTGGGTGGCCACTGTAAAAAATAGTTTAGATAGTGATGGTTTTTGTTTTCCTGATAGATCAATTTTAGGGTTCCTTAATATATCTTGAACTAAAATAAAATCAGTGTTTTGAATGGTGGTTCTATGAACGCTTGGAAATACAAAATGTCTGTTTAGTCCTCCTGTCGAGACTCCCTGCAGAGGATATAAAATGTGAAACTGAAACTGGTCTTTCCCTCTCCACTCCGTTTAGCATCATCACAGATTGTAAGTATTTTGTTTTATGGTGCAGTTAAAGTATCTAACGATTTGCATCTTTGTTATATGAAGACTCAATACAGAGCATAATGATTTAGGAGAGAAGATTAAAGTGGATTTAATCCAAGAGGAGAACTGATTGAGATCCTCAAAGGTTTCAAGGAAATTAGTAAGGCTGATTCCAATGCCTATTTCAAGTTCAAGAACATTATAAGGACATATTGTAGCACATTTACTAGAAAACTTTTACCTTGTATAATTACTAAAATTAATAAGCAATTTTTTGCGTATAGCACCCATTGCTTGTTGAGATATAAAGATTAGAAAATGGATGGATATCTCAAATATGAGCAGTGCTCACATGAAGCATTCCGCAGTGTTGTCATACCTACTGTAAGCTGACTTTACATACTGTAGGCTAACTCAGTTGAACTCTGAGTACACTAAACATAGCAAATTTATTGCAAGTATTTTTTTTAGGTTTTAATCCGGAAGATGTAGAAGATACACCTGATGTTACTACTGTATTACTAACAGATGCAGTGTGTGTGGCCACAGCTAGAACTAATACAAACTGTACATCTAAGAGCTAAGTTTTGCCCCTGGTTGTAGATGCAACTTGTAGTCTTGTGGGATTCTGACCGATTCCTCTCATAGAACCTGGACAAGCTTGTGCCTCTTGAGTCCTGGATGCCACATATCATCCCAGCTCATCCAACAGATATTCAATAGGGATCGCGTTTGGGAATGAGGGCATCCATGGCATAACTATCACAGTCTCGCCTCGTAGTGTCGTCCAGTTAAGTTTGTCATCAATTACAGTACTAGAAGTACTGTAGTGCCTGGGCAGTCTTTCCCAGACCATCACACCTAGGTTTTGATACCATAGGGGGAATACACAAAGGCGTTCTCTTGATAGATGAAACAGGTTTGTTCTTTTTTGTGTTTTTTATTCTTGATATTTATCAGGCTTGACATTCAGCTGGTTGATTCACCTCATCAGCTGCATGCAATCAAGTCTCTCACTAATGAGGTGGTTTGGGGATTTAGTGCTAATGCAAGTCAGTTACTCAAGTATGTAGTGGTCAGTTATGGTATGACTAATCGAGCAAAATAAAGCAAGAAAAAACTTTCAGCCAATATCTAAAATCTGTATATTTATGTCATGTTTCTAAAGACATACATGTAGTATTATTTTGATGTAGTTCAGGTGGGTACATCCGAAGAAGGCTCCATAGCCGAAACGTTGTGTTTCTTCTCTTTTCAGCATGGAATAAATTACTTGTATTATTAATTTGATGCTTGGAATACTTTTTCATTTTTTTTGCAATACAGAGCTGATATGTAGAGGAAGTCTGATTAATTTGTAAGCAAACAACAACACCATTCTATATTACATATTTGGGATACTGCATAGTGCTGAATTTGACTTAAAAAACTAAATTAGACAAAGATAACATTGTACCTTAGGAATTAAGCCGTGCGCCACTTTGTTGTTTTAAAATGAACGATTGCAACATTTTCCCGATTGTGGTATGCTTTTGTAGAGTTTCATTAAAGTACTGTATATTGTTATGTAGTTCTTGTCACCAGGTGTATCCATCAGATATGGCTTCAGCATAAAGTCTCCAGATAGTTTCTATTACTTTGGAACTTTGCTTGATGTCTGCAGGAACGAAAGGAGCTTTTTAAATGATAGAAACCTTCAGTATTGACAGTTATCCTGTTAAATGAGGCTTGTTCTATAAGTTGTGCCAGTAAAATGAATATTAATTGCTACAAACATGGACGGACTGAATCAGTGTTTTCGACTCTCATGGCTTTCTTCACAGGAGAAGAGCTGTAAATCTGCTGTTTGAATGAACGACAGCATCGGCAAAGTCAGGGCTTGACTGGCTCCCCTGTTTATGAAAGTTATTCTTGTTGACTTTTCATGCTGCACACTTTGACCTATTTACTGTAAACGATTGTGCCAAGTTGAACACAGTTGTCTGCTGACGTTCTAGTCAGTGGGGTACAGTTATCAGTCTCTGAAAAAATGCAGCCCAGCTGTTTGTGGATTACGACGTGTGGTAATATGTGTTGGTTCATATGTTCTGCCATGCTCACTGCACAAGAATGCTCCTTTTATGTTCTTCTAAGACATCACTGGTGCAATACAAGTCGGTTTTTAGCTGGTCTAGCTTCAGACATTTGATTCAGGAGTGTTCATACTCAGATGTAGTTTACATAATGTCTGGTATCCTATGACCTTTTGTAAAAATTGTGAATAATTGTATTTTGTTTTTCTTGGCTAGAAGATGTTTTCCTGTTTTTAGATCCTCTTCAGTTTTTGGTGTGTGTGTATATATATACTGTATGTGCTATAGTGGCAGCAGGGCATGTTGTAGGAAAATTCAGTACTGTAGTCAGTTCTTATTAGTGTTTGTAGTTTACCATGTTGTAAGCTTTCTCTTTCATTTTAATGTGTTCTTTAAGAGTTATACATTTTAATTGTCAAATAAAAGCACATACAAATCCACCTGATCTGTAATTGCCAGTTGTGTTTTTCACATCTCCACTTCATGAATACAGACGCTCCACAAAGGTGAGAATCGAGAAGTGTATGCATACTGCTCTGACATACCCAGTTTGGAGAACACTCATCATTCCACATATCCCAGGCTAGGCAGCCTCTTGCTGGAGGTTTAGCCCTGATTGAAGGAGCCAGTTTAAGCCCTGGCCAGCTAATGGTATTAGTAATACCAACCCTGTACTCTGCAGGTTTCAGCGAACGCTCACTGCTGCTTTGGGTATCCTGGTCCCTGCACTCTGGCAAGTGTATTTATCTGGTAGAACATCTCAGGAGCCTCTTTAAAAGTATTCTCAGCAATGACGTCCTTATTAATTGAAACGATCCATTTTTAGCGATAGTTTTGAGAGGCACTGAGTTTGTTGTCGCAGTGTGAAAGTAGTGTCATACTGTATAGTGTTGAAGGAGGCTTTGAGCTGTAGTGTCACATCTTTGTGTACAAGCCTGCCTATGACATGTGATGCTCCAAGAACTTTGATGATTTTCCATGTGACTCAGCAGCTATGAGTTCTGCTTACTATTTTAAAAATGAAACCAAATATGTGAAGTGCTCAAGAGGTCACCTAGTTTGTGATTGGCTTGTTTGGGTGAACGAAGCAGGTGTCGCGAGTCAGAGTTTTGACCAACAGTATAAAGGTCTGCTTGCTTTACAAGGTGTAGTCTACTGGCAAACCACCTTTCATTCAACTACAAAGCAACAAATTACTTTTTTTTGCTGCTGTGTAAATAGTGTATTTCCATTAAACATTTAATCGGAACTAATGAATGTTCAAAATCTTTGTATACAAAATACCAGACAGATATTCATGTGCTGATGAAATTATTGGCGCATGTATTAACTATATTGTTTTTTTTTAAATATCAAAAACTGTAGACTATATTACCTTAGTTTATTTCAGAATAGCTATATAATACTGGAACTATATTCATATGTTTTCATTAAAAAAAACAATGATGAGGCCGGTACAGGTGCAGTGTAAGTTGTGAAACATTGAAACTAGAGGCTCACTTGCTAAGTGCATTGCTGACTGTTGCCCAGTTTGTGCATTTCTTTCTGTGCTTCCTCTGGTACAGCTTTGAGAAATCTTGCACTAGATTGGTAAGAATGTGCATTTACACCCAGATACTTATTTGCCAAAGGAACGTGCGGGACATGTGATGTGATAATGCAACAAGTAAACTATCGAACACAATTGCATTTTATGCACTTGAGTTCATGCGCCACATGCCCTTGTGAAGCTGGCCTCTTTAGAGCAATTAATTTAGAGGAGACAGTACTGACAGTGCAGCATTTCACATTACATATTACAACACTCTAATAAAATGTAAGGTTAGTTGGACTGTTCAAGCAAATAAGACCTCAGAGAGCACTTTCCCATGGATGACTTTCAAATGTGCTTCGTGCAGCTGTGTACCATGAGCATCCGCACATTCAAGTCATCACAGACATGCCATGCCTCGCAAAAGTATTCACCCCACCTGCAAGATTTCCACATTTTATTACTGTCTGAACATGCACGACACTTTATATTTATAATCTATTTGGTCTGCTCCAAACTGAAAAAGCTAAGTGCTGATAGCATGCAATTACATTTCAAAAGATTCTCAATTGCAGAAATTTTCCATCTCTCTACTACAGCAACCCTAAATTACTTGAGGGGCAAAAATATAAAATAAAGGTCACATAATGTTCTCAGTATTCATGTAATTAAAGTGGTTTAACTGGACTTTAAAGTAAATGCATCCATCTCTCAAATACTGAATTTTGAGCCAAACTCACACAGTGATACCGACTAACAACCACAAAGAAAGGAGCTTTCTGAGCTAGTCAGGAATAAAGTGGTATTGAGGCACAAATCACAAGGTTGCTTACCCTTGGAGTACAATGAAATCCATCATTACGAAGTGGAATAGGCATCACAACACCTAGGTCTTCCAAACTGAGCAACTATTTAAGCAGGAATCAGATCATGTTTGCCAGTGTGATATGGGAGTCACTCTATATACATCAAAACGTCCTTGTTACTACGCAAAGCAGGCCTGTATGGGTGAGTGGTAAAAAGGAGCCTTTGCTGAAAAAAACAAATCCTTTCTGAAATGTATCATTTCAGATGGGGCAGGAGGTTTTTATGGTCAGTGGAGTAAAAAATGGACCTTTCTGGTCTAAATGCAAAGCGTTCCGTGTGTTGCAAACCCAACACAGTGTCACCCTGTCAGCACCGTCTCTGCTGTGAAGCATGTTGGTACTGTATCAGCACCGTGCTATAGGGACGCTACTGATAAGCACCGGAGTTACAGGAGAATCTAAAACTGGGTAAAAAATTCCCAGTTTCTGCAAGACAATACCTGATAGACAAAGCTGAAACCATACTATACTGGTCTGACAAGAAGAGCCTGAATGTCTTTGGGTGTCCCAGTGAAAGTCTTGACTTTCCAGTAGCAAATTTATGGTGAAGCTTGACCATCGCAGTCCCTGTACAATCCCCAAAGAACCCGTCTGGACTGGAGCACCTCTCCCAGGAAGAATGGGCCAAATACCACCATCCCAGTGTGCAATTCCGGCAAATGCCTTGCCAGAAACACCAAGAGTAATAATTGCTGCCAGAGGTGCTTTCACCTACTAACTAGCTAAGGGGGCTGAATACTTACAGTATACATCAATACATTTAGCTTTATATGAGTTCTTTGCAGGATCTTTTGACATTGAACCTGTTTCACATATAATACTGTTCAGCTTTAGTCATTTCATTTATGAATAAAAAAAGGTTAATAAGCAAATTACATGTAAATATTAATTTGACAGTAACGAATACAAATGTGTACATTATTGGATAGGCTGAATACTTTTGCAAGGCACTATAAGTGGTGGTTGCAATGAGCTAATGTTGCCCATGGTAAAGTGTTTGGATGAACTGTGAGCCCAAACTATTGCTCCAGGCAGCACAGTTTTCACAATACACGTGTTTGAATGTGCCAGTTAACATTTGCAAGCTTTCTGTTAATTGTGTTATATTTCATCATAATTACAGCAATGGGTATGTTGTGTCTGCACATCATGGCAGAACTTGGAGAACTTTCTTCCTGTATTTAAAACGGCAATGGCCCCAGTTCCATCTGTGTGCAGTTCATTCTGGGCAAGCTATACATCACCTCCATTGAACCCAGTAATGACTTCTTAGCAATTTCTGGCTGCTTTCTGGATTCATTTTCGGATTCCCAGCACATCCACTGTTTGACATCCGTCTTGTGTGAAGCATGTGCATATGGCCCTCAGTGGGACACTTCCCCCTGTCAGGGGGAGAGACCCAGGACATTCCTTCCTGCCCCGCGGTGCAGTGGGGACTGGACAAAGACCCTGTGTGTCTCATTCTCAGGCCTTTGCCATTGCAGAAGATAGAGTTAGCCAGGGGGGTCTGAAATAGAATTAATAACCTGTACTATATTAAAGAAACAAATCCCATCTAATTAGTGCTGGGCACATGCTGGATTCTTGCTTCCTTCTTTCTAGTGGGATAAGTTCGGACAATGTAACCTCAGTGCCGTAACCTATTAAAATGTCCAAATTCTTAACTTTAAATATAAAATATCTAGATTTTGTGGGTAATACCTAATATAGTTTTTTTTCCTGTAGAAGTACAGGGTTCTTCTTAGAAAGTTTAAGGTTTGAATTTCCATAGCTTCTCTGCAACGCCTCCACCCTTCCCATCCATGTGAGTTTTTTACACACACAGGGGATAACAGCTGAACAGCTGGATGGCAGCTGTGCTACAGATGAGGCTGCAGAATCTCCTGTCAAGGCTGGATTGTGCTATAAAGCAGGGGTTCCCATCCCTGGTCTTAGGGACTCCCACACTTGCTCGTTCTCATTCCAGCTGAGCACTGTTACATGCTCGAATCCTTACGAACCCCAATAGTAGAATTAAGCTGAACTCTTTGTTTTCAGATCTTAAACATGCTGAAAGTTGCCTTTTAACTGTTGCATTACGTACAGTAAGGAACTGGAAACCCTCCAACTTCAGTCAGGCACCTTGTTAATTCAGTTACGTAAAAAGCTCAGCTGGAATCCAAATGAGCAGGTGTGAGGATCCCCTGAATTATCAATAATAATGATGAGGCAGTTTTCATTGGTAGTATTTATGTGCTGAGCAGTAGAAGGATAGTGCAGGTACTGCCAAAATAATAAATTAATAAAATTACAATATTGGCATGAATTGGAAGAGTAATGGAAGTGAAGTGCAAACAGTGTAGTAGACAGATGTTGTGTATACAGTGCAATAATGTACAAATCTTATTGTGTATACCTTTTGTACAGTGAATAAGTGCAATTAGCAAGTTACACTGCCAGTTCAACAATTAAAAGTATTCATGCAATACAGTGCAAGAGCTATTGAAGGATGTAGTTGAGGCTGTGATGTAAACAGATGTCTTTAATCTTCATTTAAGTTTTAGCAATAACTGAAGTAATGTTTAATACTTTATATAAAAAAATATTATTGAAGTAAAAAAACTCATACAGACCACACAAGCTGCATTAAGAATGTGGTTTACCATACTGACAGCTCTACAAATGATTGTTTGCAGAACAACAAACATATTAAAGAGCTGCATTTCTTAAGCTCTTAAGTATCTAATTGTCTGTTAAACGCAATCAAGCTAATTTTTTTTACCCACTGTCTCAGGCTGTTTTATTTTCTTTTGAATCATGATGATACAATAAAAACTGCTTTCAAGATTGGAATAAGCGTCCCATTATTATGAAAGATTGTGCATTGCATTCACTTAAAACAATCTTGCTTTCGTACCTTTTTCGTACCAACATTTCTGTCTGTAACAGATTGGAATCATGCATTTTGTTTGGTTTGTAGTGTTATTGGCATCCCGATGTCCCGTAAATGCTGTGCCTGCATGGAATACACATTTACTGCAGATACAGTAATCTTTACATTCTTACAAGCAAATAATCGATTATTGAAGGCTGGAGAAGCTAAAACATTTTGCTTTTTCCATATGGAAACTTTCTCACTTTATTGTTGTCTGAATGAAGCTGTTTATTTACAGTTGAGCAGCTATATGCTTATTTATGATGACTGCTAGGAAAAATGTAATTTACAATTACTACTCATAGCAGGTACCCATTATGACCTAAAGAAAAGGGTTTAAAGAAGTGACTCTTGTTTCTAGTAAAATTCATGACTTCCTGTTTCCTAGTATACCCGCTTCTGTGCTGATCCTGAGGTAGCACAGAGGGTTGGTTTTTGCCAGCACTCTTTTAAGCAGTTGCATCAAGTTGTGTTTGTAAGCTACAGTACGCAGCAATTGTTGCTAAAGCTAATCCCCTGGCTTTTTTCAGGAAATAGCTAGATGAGATCCTTGGATCAATTTATCTACTACCAACAGGGTTAGATGGAGTGAATGGCTCCCCTTGCTCATAACCGTTCTTATGCTCTTGAGTAGTGTGACTGAAGAGACTGCTTGCATTTAAGTAGTTCAGTCAAATACTATCTTAAGGCAGAGGGGAAGTGAAATTCTAATTGTGACCAAGCATTGTCCTTCATGCCTTAAATTTTAAAGGGTTTTTTAGTGCATTGTTAAAGCTTTAAAACATGTGTTAATTATTTAGTATTTAATGTTGGTTGGATTATGTTTGAACAGTACCTTACAACTGTGACATTGTGAAGTGCAATAAAACAGTACCTTAAACACTGTCACCCAATAATATACAGCAGTCTCCTCTTAAAGTCTGCAGACTATCTCAGTTCAATTAAAGTGAAGTAAATATTTATACGCTACCTTGCAATAACAGGCCTTTTTTAAAGATAGACAAATCTTTCAGTACAAGCTGTGAAATGGAACTATCAATCTGTAGACGTTTGCTGTGGTACAAAACTAAAAAAAAATGTACTATTACCGCTCATTGCAAAGTTCTGGATTTTCTTGAATAAAACATATAGCTGTAAAGGGTCCGAATATTATATTTTCAGCTGGGTGATGGTGCCTTTTTTTCCACACTTGCAGAATCTTTGCATATGCTCTATATAATTTGCTTATGGATCTGGTTTGTCTGTACCAAATTGTACTGCAGAAAGTGGATTTAATTGAATGCAAGAAAAAAAAACCTTTTACAGCGCTAACTCTTCTGTTTTCCATTTCAGGTCTGACCGATGAAAAAGTAAAGGCCTACCTTTCCCTCCACCCCCAAGTTTTAGATGAGTTTGTGTCTGAAAGCGTGAGCACAGAAACAGTGGATAAATGGCTGAAGAGAAAGAACAGCAGACAGGAAGGTAAGAGTGTGGATTGGTGGAGAAGAAATGGGGTTATACGCAGCATGAAGTTTCCCAAGAGCCCTTGTCATGTTTTGGAATGATGCTTTCATTATGTCAGGAAATTAGTACATCCTAACTAGTCCTAATATACTACTAATACTAACACACAATTGGATAGTGGTGAGAGGGATCTCATCAATCTCAGGGGATATGGCATCATCGTCATTATACAGTATGTGCCAGGCTAAGCATGGTAGTATGACAGTAAGCATAGATGCCTCACAACTCTTGGGCACTCTTGGGTTCAGTTCTGGCCTGGGCTTCCTCCTGTCTTGAGTTTGCATGTTCTTCTTTGGCTGTGTGGGTTTTTGTTGGGTGCTTTGGTTTCCTGCCACAGTCCAAGGATAATGCTGTTGATGTAAATTGGGATCTCTAAATTGTTGTTTGTATCTGTGTGCATGTACCTTGTGACTATATTGGGCTAAGGGGTTATTGAAAATAGTTGAATTTTCAACTAATTTCAACTTTGGACAGATGTTAGTGATTTTGACATCTTTCTGCACGCTTTGGGTGGTAATCATTCATGAAGCTCTGACTGAAGGCCGGCATGCTGCAGCCAGCTTCATTGCATTTACTCCTTGGATCTCATCTCAACAGTCCATTTCATTTATACTGAATAGGGGATGAAGAGCGATATAGAGAAATCAAAGCAGCTGTATAAATTGACTTAGTACAAGTCTTTTTTTCCCACACATACACACACATTTGACAGAACAAATATAAGCCGGGTGTTAAGAGGAAGGAAACAAAACTCTGAAACGAGCAGTTAACCGAAACGTAAGCATTACCTGTACAACACTGTTGGCAGGGACACATACCTTCAATCTACAATTAAAATCTCTTGTTCCACTAGGAACAGTTTTCCCCTCAGGTAGTTTACCTAAAAGAAGTGGGCCAGGAAATTTATTTTAATGCTTTTCTGTCTATTTTTAAACTTTTTTCCACTTAATTTATGCATCTGCTTTTACAGTTTACCTCACTAAATAACTATGCAACATGGTATCCAGCAGTAACAAAATGCTTGGATGGAGCCTGATTTTTACGGCTTGTTAAATGTGTTTGTATTGGTTGGAGTCTCTGTATTCTCTCAAAGGCAGAAAACTGCAACATGGATAACAGACCTACCACAAGTCTGCATCCATCATGTGGTTTTGTTCCTGGCTCGGGGCTGTGTGTTTAAGTTTCTGACGTCAGCATGGACTCCAGGGGCATCTTGGGGGGCAGCATTCTGGATGCCTTTTCTAACTGAATGCTGTGTCTACTCTGAGCTCAGTTATTTGGGTTTTGGAGTGTAATTTGAAAGTCTACAGTAATTAACTGCTAGCTTTCTGCAAAATATCAGCTTGTTTTAGGATTTGTGTATTAAATTCCATGGATATTAATAACCTCTAAAAACTTCAAATGCCATTTCTGCAAAAACGATTTTTACTTTTCTCATTTAAGGTGTTGTTGACTGTACAGTTTTCATATTTTTTTCCTTTTTTTCTACCGGTCTCATTTTTCCACAGACAGGGCCTGCCTTAGAATTGCATCCATTTCTTGCCAGCATTAGTTTTATCAATCATAGTAGTCCTGACGCTAGCAGTTAGTATAATGAGTGAAATTATATATAATTTGTCAGTAACAAAATGTCGAAGCATTGGTTGTGGAAAAGCATTGCTGTAGGAATGTTCAATGGTCATTGTGACTGAGAGAGGGTCTTGACAAGCTATGTATTTTGGTTTACAAACAAAAATAGTAAAATAGTACTTGGAATCAGTCTGTCCCTTCATGTAGATGACTTTCGGTCACTGGCTATTCTGCACAGAGATATAAATAATATGACACATTTAAAAAGAAAGGTGACAATAAAATAATATTACCTTATCCGAGAGCTGACATAAGAGTAGAGGTCTCCTAGTCTCCTCTCAGTAAATGTACTTTATTGCATTAGCGTACGTATTGTATATCAGTTAATGCACAAGAAATGCTTCTCAGAAATGTCTTACATTTGACTATTTCCTAATGCAGTTTACATTGACCATCTCAATATAAAAACTGCTTTTTGAAAAATGTGAAATGGAAAATGTGTTGTTAGCCTAACATTATTTTGTTTGCACAGACAGCATCCATTTTTCTGAATATAACTTTGAGTGTTTTTTAGGGGCATGAATAATGTTTACACAGAATACTTAGTGTAATGATTTGGGCTGTGTGAAAAAAACAATTTATCATTAGGATTGTTTATACATGTGCTTATTTCAACGTTATGTTGTCATTTGTAATAGGAGTTTATTTACAGGATTTTGTTGTCAAAATAGATATGTTCTTCTTTGTCGGCTGTTAATGATAATTATTCAAATATTCCAAATGCTTTTCGATACTCACCTATGTCTAAGTAACTTTTGCAAATCTCTCTACAACATAACATTTGTACTGTACCCATGCAC